>NC_081408.1:385746888-386036888 GCF_030272615.1 Cryptomeria japonica | reverse complement strand
GAGAGTAGAAATAGAAATGAGGCTTTGTCTTGTCTAGTGTGTAGGATGGTTTCATGGTGAAAGAATGTACACTTTCTTTCAGTAGTTTTTTAATTAGTTCATGAATAGACTACTATATTTATTATTATTTTTAACATTGTTCATTTGTACTTTTAGATATTTCATATTACATGAATGGTGAATCATAATATTAAGGATATTTTGATTTTTCTTGGAAATTTCATTGTCAATGTTTGACCGTGTAGTGTGAATGTGGATTTCCTTCAAGGAAGGAATCACATTCTATTTGCAAGTTATTGTAAGTCTAGAGTAATGTAATGGATCTACAAGAATAATTTGTGCAACTACACATGAAGTTGTATTAACACTAGGCATTAATGCTCAAGTGACTCACTATTATGAAATTATCTGTTGCTTGGGTTTGCATTCTTGATATCATATTCGACTCCGAGATCTATTTCAGAAATACATCAAAATCAAAGTCCAATTAAATGTAGAATAATTAAGGTGCATCTTTCATAGTTTTTTTGGAAAATAACCCATATAGAAAGTGTATTGCATATCTATTGGAATTAGAAACGTATTTTTTAGCATGTATGAAATCTTCATCTTAGATTCTAAGCGATCTTTTCACATAGAAAACACTCCTCCTGATAGAGGACTTTATGCTTGTCATTTTGATGAAGAGTTGCATGGGTACGTATGTTAGCTAGTTCTTGAAGAAAATATTGAATTAGTGGTTAAATGCTTATAGAAGATTGATGAGTTTTGATCCTTTCATTAGGTAGCATGAAGAGTTGCATGCCAACATGAAGAGTTTTGATTCTTTGGAAAGGCAAAAAGGTGAAAATGAATATTTAGAACTTCCAAATTTAGAGCTTCGAAGTTTTTCTTAAATTGATAGCAGTTGATTTGATCAAGGAGCATTATAAATATTTCTCTCTACACTTGTTCAAGAACAGTATCAGAAATGGAATGCCCATATATAGATGTTTCTTGTGTGTTCATAAGATATAGGTTTAATGACACTGGGTGGAGAATATTTCAAGAAGGTTGTGTTTATAGCAGCACAATGGATTGCTTTGCAGCTAAAGGGACTTTCAAATTGGAGGAGGTAGCTACAAGGATTTTCAAAGGCCATCTATAGCTACATATGGCCTTTCCCTGGCTTCCTATATTCAGCCCTTCATCTCTTGAAGACTAAGAGCGAGAGGGAGCGGGGAATATTTCAAGAAGGTTGTGTTTATAGCAGCACAATGGATTGCTTTGCAGCTAAAGGGACTTTCAAATTGGAGGAGGTAGCTACAAGGATTTTCAAAGGCCATCTATAGCTACATATGGCCTTTCCCTGGCTTCCTATATTCAGCCCTTCATCTCTTGAAGACTAAGAGCGAGAGGGAGCGGGGAGGAAAACAATGAGGACAGGGAAGAGTCAACTCTAGCAAAAAGCCTATTTAGTTAAAATTGATAACTAAAGTCAGACCACTATTCTGATTACAATACCCATCTTTGGAGCTCATCCACTAGTTTTTATAGCTATAATCTTGCATCCGTAAAACTCCTCTAGTTTTTATAGTTAGAGTCTTGCATCCATAAAGTTATCAGCAATGTGATGGTGGTGAAGCTCAAGCAGTTGAATTTCAATAGTATTTTATTCTTCACCGTGGTCCATGATAGTTTAATGATAATTTTAGTCATATGGTTTGATGAGTTATCCTATTTTATTTTAGGTTTCATATTGGGAATATATCATTTCCATGCGTATAAAACAAACATATGTCAAATGAGAACATGGCAGTTGTATATAGCCTAAAGCTTGTTACATTCCTTACTCTTATAGGATGAATTCCAAGGCTATAATTAAGAGAGTTTTTTGGAGGGAATCTTGGTCTCTTTAGAAAAGGGTAGAGTAGTAGTGCCTAAGTTAGAATGTGGAGTCTTCCACAGTGAAGAATGTATATACTCCTTCAGCAATATTAATTAGTTTATGATCCGTCATCACAATTACTATAGATATAGTCTCTAGAATGCACTTCTTGATCTCACATGAATAATAATATCAATGGTTTAGTTATTTGTCTTTGCAAATCTCTAGTGAAACTGAAATTTTGTTTGTGGGTTTCTGTACTTGTATCAAAATCAGAAAAATAAAAAAAGAAGATATATATACTATTAATATATATCGCTCAAGGCAACTTATGGTAAGTGTGAATTTAATGAGACATTTATGCTGAAGTTGATCGTGTTAGGATAACTGGTGAACAACTGAGAGGGGGGGTGAATAAGTTGTTAACAGATTATAACTTTTAATCCACAATACAACCTTAAACAAATCAAGTACTGGTACAAATAAATGTCAGTAGGAACAGATACTAGTAAACAATAATTAACTAGATAATCAATGCAAATAAATCATACCACATAACACCATGATTTGTACATGGAAAACCTGGAAAGGGAAAAACCATAGTGGGAAGCCTACCCAAAGTCAGATGATACTTCTGCAGAAAGTACGTGTTACAATGAGGGGCCTGCATTTGCAGGAAGGCACACTACCTAGAGCATACTACTCATTACAAAAGAGTCTCACTGAATATAGAGAGGCTACAACCTTCTCAAGATAAATGGACAACAATCCAATAGAGTGAACTGCTGGAAATAACATCTACTATGCTTGATTACAGTCTTGGTTAAGATCAATGTTGGAGGACTAAATCCTCTTCTGAAACCAATTCGATCACCTATGATCGATCAAATCCTCTGCCTGAATTATATTACAATATTCACACATTATATTCCTTGACCATGACCTTTTTCAATAACCATGATACTTTACAAAGAGTTTCTACCTCTTATTTATACAAACCCTAAGGCCTAAACTAATTAGGTGCCACCTAAAGATATTACAATAATATCATTACATAATTCCTTATTACAATGATATTTCATGTCGGCTTAAGACCAAAACAATAATAACAAATCCATAAAACATCTCGAATCATCCAGGTAACGTTTAGAGTACATGCTAGCATGATACCGGTCCATAACCTAGATAGGTACCAGACCAATTTTGGGTCAACCACGCCAAAGAAATGTCTTCAAGCAGTTGAAGCATGATCAATGAACATCTTCAGCATCCTTAAATCCTTGAAGAAGCTGCACCAACACCAATTGTGCATCCTGTCATGATTCCTCAATGAAAGCTCTACCGGTAAAGCCTTAAACCAGTGCCGGTAAGGGTTTACCAGTGTGTATGATAACATCCAATTATCAAGCCAATACCAACTGACCAAAACATTCTTATGGATCATATAACACATGAAATCCAATATACTTTACTGATCCAAACATGCCAGAAGTACCAACCAGATAATCTCTTATGCTGGTAACACTAGATCTTATACCGGTAACCTGACTGCCAGTAACCATTCATATAAACCAGTGTAAATCTATCTGTTGGTAACAACTAGTGTTGACATCAATGATAAAACATCAATGCCACACATATCCATAGTGCCAACAATCTCCCCCTTTGGAATTGATGGGAACACTAGATGTGAAAAACATCTAAGTACCAAGAAATGCCAAACAAGTCTCTCCCTGTGGAAGACAACCAACAATCAATAGCTCTCCCCCAGTGAATGATATCTTTGTAATGCTCTAAACAAATCTCTCTCCCCAATGTATACAACTTTTCTTTTTATTTTCACATCAATATCTCTCCCCCTTTGACATCAATGCCAGAAACCTGACAAAAATATCAAAGCAATGATAAACCTCTGAATCTCAAAGCTGACTACTCCCCCTGAGTAGTAGCACCATTCATCAGTGTCAAAATGGATAATGTTCCTGATAATGCATACCAGACTGATGACAAACTTCATCAATCAAGTCTTTTTCAGAGGGGCAGAAGCCCCTAACCTGTCTCTCAAGTATTCAAATTATTCCTTAGACAACGGTTTAGTGAATATGTGATAGGGAGGCTACCTAGTTTGCCATCAATTAGATTTATTGATGGTTTTCTTCTATTCCTTCTTGGGTTCCAAGTCTACCCCTCTAGACTTCTAAGTGCTTGCTTGCCAGTATTTGCTTAACACACTCGATACAAGCTCATAAAGAAGCTTGCTCTCTGTGCTCCTAGATTCTGTCACTATGAGTTACAGAGGTGTATGACTACCCTTACTTACTCGCAGTCTATAAATTCATCATCCTATCTGATTTTGCAATCAGACATCTACACCATTCCTGCCCTGCACTTACTCCTTTACGGTCATTGAAACCTAGTTGAACTTCTTCCAAGCTCGCCTAGGCTCAGTATGCAGAAATGACAATTGCCATTTCCTGGTTTCCTCCTACTGCTACTCTACTCTTACTATACATTTTCAGCTCTTCCTAAAGAACTCCAATGGCCATGTGGATCCCATGATGGAGGTTCAAGATAGAGCTATATTTACACTGTGAATTCAAAACAAAGAAATGAAAAAACAAAAAGGAAACTTTAATTACAAAACTATAATGAAAAACTTAACAAAAACAAGATAGTACAACACTCAACAGTAGAAAACCATAAAACAAACTTGTATGTATTTCTCTTGTGTTTTTTGTAATATCCAACCAATCCAATGCCTTACAATTAGGCTTTTATATCTCATCCATCCATCATGAAACATAGATGGTTATAATCTAGAGAAAACGGTTTCATAAGGGTTCATCGGCATAGCCTTAGTACGTAGCTTTTGATGCCCGTTGGTGACTTGCAAAGTTTTCACTTTTCCATTGGATGATTGGGGTAACCAAAACACACCTTCACCGATGGCTGATAACCATGTCCACCATTTGCACTTTTCCATCGAGTGTTTCCATCGGGTCATTGGGAAGACAACTAAACAGCTATCCCAATCATCCGATCTTGCCCAATCTCTCTTTTTGCACTCTGCCACATGGCACCTCTTGATTGGCTCTCGGGTCCCTACCCTGCCACCTTAGCAAGATCTCACTAACTACCCAGAATGAACCTCTTCTTTATCGCTGGGTCCCATGATGGTTGCTAAGTTGCGGGGAATAAACTTCATGCATCTCGCCATAGCGGTATAGCGACAATCATCTGATCATCCCGGACTTGCTCACTTGTTAACTTGCGTGAGATTCTCTCTTGTCGGGTCCCACCACTTGGTCGCCATGTCATGGGGAATAAATTTCGTGCATCTCTCCATTGCGGTATAGAAACCGCCGGTTATCTACCCTCAACTTGCATGGCCGTTAACCCGCCTTTTTTTTTGCACGTGCTTTGTCGCCAAGTCATGAGCATTATCTGGCAATCATCTTCCCATCATGGTATAACGACAACCATAGGATCATCCATGATCACCATGTGAGTATAGGTCAAAGTAATTATCGGGGAAACTTGAAACTACTCCTTCCGATACTCTGAGCACTAATGACTTATCGGGTCATCGGGGTAAGTGTGAACCACTCCAAACTCTGGTGAACTCATCAGGGTAGGACTTTTCGATCGGGGTAGGTCTTGTCGATAAGAGATATTTTTAAAAATGCAACTAAACAGCCATAAAAATGGACTAGAGCTAGTCCTTATGTATTTACATGACCACTGGAAGGTCTCACAAGCCAAAATTGGTTAAGGGCATTTCAACCCTTAGGTGCTCTTGCACCATACTCCCCCCAAAACAAAGAAGTCAAGTGACTATGCTCGGTAGCAAGGAAAGATCAATTCCCAGCTTAACAAAGTCTGATTCAGGGACCCAGGTCGCTTTAGAATCAGGTTTATGCATCCACTTAACCAAATGTTCCATGTAGACCTGTTGTCTAGTCTTCTTGAGAACGCGAGAATCCAACACTTTATCAGCCTGAGGCATGGAAGGAGAAAGTAATGGCAAGTCGGCAAGTGACTATTGAACATCTGAAACTCACGTATCCTCCTTGGGAATTTGTCCCTTGTAGACAACCAAATCTGCGACATTGAAAATGGGAGACAAAGCAATATCAGATGGCAAATCAATCTTATAGGCATTAGAGCCATACTTGGCTAAAACTTTACATGGGCCTATTCTCCTCATTTGCAGCTTGCTGGGAACCCCTTTCTGAAGTTGAGCCTTGTGCAAATGTACCATCACCAAATCTCCAACTGAAAATCACACATCTCTCTGGGTGGTATCAACTTGGGCTTTAACTTTTTATGAAGAATCTTGGAGAGAGTGCCTGACTTGGTCATGAACCTCCTTCATAGATTGAGCGACATCATCAGCTTGACCAATTTTGTGCGATAGATTACCAAGATCTTTTAATTCCATAACACTTTGTGGGTGCATACCATACACTATCTCAAAAGGGCTCTTCCGAGTAGACCTATTGACACTGTCATTGTACGCAAACTCTACCTGGTGAAGAACCTGATCCCAACTCTGTCCATACTCTTTTGTCAAACACCTTAAAAGGTTTCCAAGTGTCCTATTGACCACCTCTATTTGACCATATGTTTGGGGATGATAGGCTGAACCAAAAGACAAGTTAATTCCCAGTCTTTTCCAAAGAGTTTTCCAAAAATGTCCAAGGAATTTAACATCTCTATCTGAAACAAGAGGAACTAGCAAACCATGGATTCTTATAACCTCTTTGAAAAACAAGTGTGTAATGTGACTAGCATCATGGGTAGTTATACAAGGAACAAAATGTGCCATCTTATTGAATCTGTCAACAACAACAAAAATGCTATCACAACCAAGCTTTGTTTTGGGTAATCCAACCACAAAATCCATACTGACACATTCCCATGACCTTGTAGGAATAGGTAATGGCTGATAAATACTAGCATTAGTAGTTGTACCTTTAGCTTTCTGACAAACCATACACTTCTCAATATACCTTCAATATCCCTCTGCATTTTGGGCTAATAGTAAAACCTTTGCACAAGTTCCAATGTATTATTAAGGCCAAAATTACCACTCAAACATCCATTGTGCTTTTCTTGGATCAGATTTTCCATCATCGATCCTTTGGGAACACACAACTGTCCACCTTTAAACAACAAACCATTTTGCAAAGTAAAGTCAACATATTCACTATGAAAGTGATTCTGAAATTCTTGACAAACCTTGTAAATGGCTGCAAAATCTTCATCATTGGGGTACAAATCCTTGAAGTAATCAACTCCAATACTCTAAATTTTCAGTTCTTGCATTGTTAGTAGCCTTCTACTCAAAGCATCTGCTACTTTATTACATTGCCCTTTCTTATGCTTAATAGAAAAAGTATATGACTGCAAATACTCAACCCATTAAACATGCCTATGACTGAACTTATCTTGTGAATTCAGAAAACTTAAAGCTTGATTATCTGTATTAACAACAAACTCCTTAGGTAACAAGTAGTGCCTCCACTTCCTAAGAGCTTGGACAAGAGCATACAACTAAAGATCATAGGATGAATACTTCTTCTTGGCATCATTGAGCTTCTCACTAAAGAAAGCTACAGGTCTATTCTCTTGACTCAAAACAACACCAATTGTTATATTACTTGCATCACATTCAATTGTGAACAACTTTTCAAAACTAGGAAGAATGAGTATTGGTTGTGTAGCTACCTTTTGTTTCAAAAGTTCAAACCCTTTGTTAGCTGCATTGGTCCACCGAAACTTAGTCTTAACTCCTCCTTTGATGGTATCCAACATGGGTGCACAAATATCACTAAACCCTCTGATAAACTTCATGTAGAACTGTGCCAACCCATGAAAACTTCTTACTTCCCTTGTTTTCTTTGGTGTTGGCAAATTTGTGATGGCTTCCACCTTTGATGTGTCCATCTTCAAATCTCCTCTTGAAACTACAAATCCAAGATAGACAAGTTTCTTCTTCATAAACTCACACTTCTCCAAGTTTATTTTTAGTTTCCCATCATACAATTTTTGCAATACAATACTAAGATGCTCTAGATGTTCCTCTTTAATTCTACTGAAAAATCAAGATATCATCTAGGTATACAACAACAAATTTACCAATAAAATCTTTCAACACTTCATTCATGAGTCTCATGAATGTACTGGGAGCATTACTAAGACTGAATGGCATAACAAGCCACTCATAAAGTCCTTCATTGGTTTTGAAGGTTGTTTTCCATTCATCACCTTCTTTTATCCAGATATGATGGTATCTACTCTTAAGATCAATCTTAGTGAAGTAATTTGAACCTCCCAAGCAATCCATCAAGACTTCAATTCTTGGGATAGGAAATATGTACCTGATAATGATTATATTTATGGCTCTTGAATTTGTGCATAGCCTCCATGTTCCTCCTTTCTTGGGTGCTAACATTGTAGGTACAACACAAGGACTTATGCTCTTTTTTATCAACCCTTGGTCCAACAATTCTTGGACTTGTCTAGCCACGTCCTTGTTCTATTTGAGAGTCATCTTATAGGCTTCTTTGTTGGGTAATGATGCTCCTTGAATGAAATCAATCTGATGGCTTATGGCTCTAATAGGAGTTAGGGTTGTTGGTGCTCCATCACTTATGATCACTTTGAAATTTTCTAGTATCTTCTACACTTCATGAGGTATTTAAACCTTCTTTTCTTGCTTTTCTTCCTTTGGTTTCACTATAAGAGAAAACCCCACTCCTTCTCCTGCCTTGAGAGTGTTAATGAACTCTTTTTCACCTACTAATAACACCTTTGGGCCTTTAGTTTTTTTGCTCTCTCCTTCATCACTTAGGGACTGAATATGGTATGTAACTCCATCCTTTTGAAAAGAAAAAGAGTTCTTCTCTCCATTGTGAATGGCCTTTCTGTCAAACTGCCATGGTCTACCAAGAAGAAGATGGCAAGCATCCATAGGCAGGATGTCACACAAGACTTTATCCTTATAACTACCTATGTTGAACTCAACCCATGTTTGTTCATTCACTACCACATGTTTCTCCTTGTTGAACCAAGTGACCCTATATGGATTACTATGTGGAATTCTTTTCAACTTCAGTTTACTTACTGCTTCTTCTGACATAACATTATCAGTAGACCCTGAGTCTATCACCACTCTACAAACCTTACCAAGGACCTTGCATTTGATTCTAAACAAAGCTCTTCTTTGAGTCGGTTCTTCTTTGATTGGTTCCTTAATCAAGGCTCTTCTCATCATTAAATTTTCTCCATCTTTAGGAGCTAAGCTCACACCTTGTGTCTTGCTACTTTCTACTTCTTCTTGCACATATGTCACTCTTCTTTCACTTCCTTGAGATGAAGAGGATTTCTTTGGACATCTATAGGCAGGGTGACCCAACTTTTGGCAATTATAACACTTCATGGTGGAGAAGTAGGACCCTCTTCTCGGTCCACTAGATCTACCTCTTCCTGGGTTGCTAGATGATCCCCTTCCTCTATAGTTTCTCTTGCTATGTGAATCCTCACTTTGCTCTATAATTTTGGACTCTCCTTGGGACCTTTGATCTATTTCTCTTCCACCAAAACTGCCTCTTTGGCCTCTACCATATTTTCCTCTGCCTCTTCCTCTATTGCTTTGTTCTTGCTTCTTTTTACTCTTTTCCTCCACCTTTAGTGCCAATTGATAGCACTTATGCACAATGTTAGGACATAACAAACTCAACTCCTCTTGAATATTCCATCTCAAGCCATTCAAGTATCTGGCTACCTTGATGCTCTCATCCTCTACCACCTTGGATCTCAAACACAACTTCTGAAATTCCTCAGTGTAGCTACTCACATCTAAGTCTCTTTGTCTCAGGTTTTGTCTCCTTTTATGCAGTTGGATCTCATAATCTTCAGGGACATAGGCTTCCCTCATGTTGGCTACCATTTTGTTCCAACTAGCTATTTGGTTCTTACCCTCTTTTTGCCTTTCTTCTTGGATAAATTTCCACCAAGTTAAAGTTGCTTCTCTTAATATAGACTTAGCTGCCTTCACCTTTTGGGCTTCACTAATTCCATCACACTCAAAGTGATTCTCCAATCCTTCAATCCATTCCATAACTACTTCACGCTCCATTTTCCCATAAAAGAGTGGCACTCCTTCTAGGCATTTTCCTCCTAAGGCTTTAATTTCTTTAAGGAAAGGTTCTTCAAGTAGGACAGGGTCTGGGGGAGGTATCCTATCCTCTTCCACTGATTCTTTACCCTTCCCTTCACTGACCTGGATTGTTACTTTCTCAATTTTATCCTCAACTGCATCTAGTTTGCTCTCCAATTGTAGCAATCTTTCTTTCAAGAGTCTATTCTCTTCCTCCCGATCTTCTACCTTCTTGGCTAACTTTGCATTAGTCACCATTCTGAGACTATTTTCTCCTACTGATTTAGTATCTGACATCAACTACTTTCTTCCCAAGTCTAAACTTTCTCTGATACCAATATGATAGGGAGGCTACCTAGTTTGCCATCAATTAGATTTCTTGATGATTTGCTTCTATCCCTTCTTGGGTTCCAAGTCTACCCCTCTAGACTTCTAAGTGCTTCCCTACTAGTATTTTTTTAACACACTAGATACAAGCTCATAAAAAAGCATGTTGTCCATGCTATTAGATTCTATCACTATGAGTTGCAGAGGTGTAGGACTACCCTTTCTTACTCATAGTCTATAAAGTCATCATCCTATCTGATTTTGCATTCAGACTTCTACACCATTCCTCCCCTGCACTTACTCCTTTACAGTCACTAAAACCTAGCTGGACTTCTTCCAAGCTTGCCAAGGCTCAGTATGTAGAAATGGTGATTGCCATTTCCTGGTTTCCTCCTACTACTACTGTACTTACTGTACATTTTCGGCTCTTCCTAAAGAACTTCAATGGCCATGTGGATCCCATGATGGAGGTTCAAGATAGAGCCATATTTACACTGTGAATTCAAAACAAAGAAACAAACAACAAAAAGGAAACTTTAATTATAGAACTGTAATGAAAAACTTAACAAAAACAAGACAATATAACACTCAGCGATAGAAAACCATAAAATAGACTTGTATGTATTTCTCTTGTGTTTTTTTGTAATATCCAACCAATCCAATTCCTTACAATTAGACTTTTATAGCTCATCCATTCATCGTGAAACACAGACAGTTACAAACTAGAGAAAACAGTTTCATAATGGGTCATCGGCGTAGCCTCAGAACCTAGCTTCCGATGCCCATTGGTGACTTGCAAAGTTCACACTTTTCCATCGGGTGATCAGGGTAATGAAAAAACACCTTCGCCGATCGTAGATAACCATGTCCACCATTCACACTTTTCCATCGGGTGTTTACATCAGGTCATCGGGAAGACAACCAAACAGCTATCCCGATCGTCCGATCTTGCTCGATCTCTCTTTTTGAGCTCCATCACGTGGCACCCGCTAATTGGCTCTGGGGTCCCTACCCTACCACCTTAGCATAACCTCACTAACTACCCAGAATGAACCTCTTCTTTGTCTCTAGGTCTCACCATGGTCACCAAGTCATGGGGAATAAACTTCATGCATCTCACCATAGCAGTATAGCGACAATCATTCGATCATCCTGGATTTTCTCACTCGTTAACTTTCCTGAGCTTCTCTCTTGTCGGGTCCCACCACTTGGTTGCCAAGTTGCAAGGAATAACTTTCCTACATCTCTCCATTGCATTATAGCAACCGCCATTGATCCACCTTCAACCTACATAGTTGTTAACTTGCCTCTTTTTTTGCACGTGCTTTGTCGCCAAGTTGTGAGGATTATCTGGCGATCATCTTCCCATCGCGGTATAGCTACAGCCATAGGATCATCCACGATCACCATCCAAGTATAGGTCAAATTAATCATCGGGGAAACTTGAAACTACTCCTTCTGATACTCTGAGCACTATAAACTTATTGGGTCATCGGGGTAAGTGTGAACTACTCCAAACTATGGCGAACTCATCGGGGTAAGACTTACCGATCGGGGTAGGTCTTGCCGATAAGAGACATTTTAAAAATAGCAACTAAACAACCATACAAATGGAATAGAGCCAATTCTTATGTATTTACATGACCACTGGAAGGTCTCACAAGCCAAATTTGGTTAAGGGCATTTCAACCCTTAGGTACTCCTACACCAATATGTCTGCAATCTATTCTTTAGTGTTCACATAAACCAATTTGACTTCCTTTCCTTCTACCTTGTCCTTCAGAAAGTTATACTTTATTGAAATATGCTTAGTCTTAGAGTGAAATACTAGATTCTTGGACATGTCAATAGCTGCCAAGTTATCACAGTAGATAACTACCGGTTCACTATAATTTACCCTAATATCCTTCAACATTTGCTTCATCCACAAAAATTGAGTGCAATTAGTTGTTGTTGCAACATACTCATCTTCTGCAGTAGATAAAGAAATGCATGACTATTTTTTGCTTATCCGTGAAACCAGTTTCTTTCCAAGAAAGAAAGCTCCACCAGAAGTTCTTTTCTTGTCATCAGTATCACCTGCCCAATCTGAGTCAGTATATGCACATAAAGTGAAATCATCATTTCTGGAATACCATAAGCCATATTCTGTTGTTCCTTGCAAATACCTGAATATCCTCTTTACTGCACATTCATAATTTTCTTTAGGATTACTTTGATATCTTGAAACAATACTTACTGCATTCATAATATCAGGTCTAGTCTGAGTTAGATATAATAGACCACCAATCATAGATTTATACCTTGTCAAATTTACCGGTGAAGAAGTATCCTTGATAAATAATTTCTCACTTGTAGGCATAGGAGTACTTACCAGTTTGGAATTCTCCATACCAAACTTTTTCAACAATTCCCTTAGATACTTAGTTTGATAGATAAAAATGCCTTTGTCAGTTTGAGTAATCTGTAAACCTAATAAAAATTTCATCTCACCAATCATGAACATTTCAAATTCATTTTTCATGTTGTTAGCAAATTCCATGCACAGTTTATCTTCTCCTCCAAAAATGATATCATCAACAAAAACTTCAATAATTAGAATATCATTATCAGTGATTTTATACTATAGATTACTATCAGCATTGCCTTTAGTAAAACCAAGCTTCAAAATATATTTATCCAACCTTTCATACCAAGCTCTAGGAGCCTATTTCAAACCATATAAAACTTTCTTCAATCTGCAAACCATGTCTTTGTCATCTGGCAGTCTAAATCCATCAGGTTGCTCAATGTAAACTTCCTCAAGCTCACCATTCAAAAATGCATATTTGACATCCATTTGATAAACCTTATAGTTCTTATAAGTTGCATAGGCAAGAAATAGTCTAACAGCTTCAATTCTAGCTACAGGTGCAAATGTCTCACCATAATCAATTCCTTCCATTTGAGAATATCCTTTACAAGCCAATCTAGCCTTGTTCCTTATAACTTGACCATCCTCATTCAGTTTATTTCTAAAAACCCATTTAGCTCCAATTACATTCTTATTTTTAGGCTGAGAAATTAAAGACCAAGTTTCATTCTTCTCTATTAGATCTAATTCATCTTCCATAGCATTTAACCAATGTTTATCCTTACAAGCTTCAAAAACAGTTGCCGGTTGAACTTGAGAAATAAGGCATACCTCTTCATTTGCTAGTTTTCTTCTTGTCATTACTCCCTTGTTCTTATCTCCAATAATTTTATCTTCAGAATGATTTAATCTTACATACCTTGGAGTCTTTTGAACTTCAGGTTCACCACTTTGATCATTAGTCACAGTTGAATTTTTTGATTGTGCCAGTGTAACTGTTTCAGCTTCCTATACCAGTTGAGGCACTATTGGTTTAGTTATGATCATTTCCACTACTGGTTCCCTATCATATGATATAGAATGATTTCTGTACTGTTCATCCACTTTCACATTAGCACTTTCCACAATTTTCTACAATCTTTTGTTATAACATCTATATGATTTGCTCTGAATTGAATAACCAAGAAATATCCCTTCATCACATCTAGGATCAAACTTTCCAATTGAATCATCTCTTTTGATATAGAATTTACTTCCAAAAATTCTAAAATACTTAACAGTAGGTGTATGTCCAAACCATAGTTCATAAGGGGTCTTACCGGTTTCACCTTTAATGTGAACTCTGTTCAGTGTGTAGACTATTGTACTCACTGCTTCTCTCTAGTAGATATGATTCAATTCGGCTTCCATCATCATAGATCTAGCTGCATCCAAAATGGTTATGTTCTAGCTGCATCATAGATCTAGCTGCATCATAGATCATCATAGATCTAGTTGCATCATAGATACGAGGCAATTTGGCTTCCATCATAGAGATCTAGTAGATATGAGGCAATTTGGCTTCCATCATCATAGATCTAGCTGCATCCAAAATGGTTATGAAAAATCAAGTGGGACCCGAGGATTGAAAGAGATAATACATCTCAATTGGAATGTATTTACTGAGAATTTCAAGGATGGTCTGCTCTCCTAGAAATAGCTGGATTCTCATTGCGTCCAGGTATGAACGCACATCCCCAATCAGAGCCACTGGTGGAACCTAAAATTATCCGGGTTGGAAAATCAAAAAATTATTCTACAGGGAGTATATCTTACCCAAGAATATTTTTTGCAATGTGATTATATTTTGCATATAAATGATTTAAAAATAAAATATATTTTTACAAAAGGGCAGGGAGAGGGAGTTGAACACTCAACCTCTCAACCCAACCTTCCTAACTACCCATACCTACCCTCCCCTTTTACCAATTGCTCTATTGTATTACTTGAAAATGTTTATTAGGGTAAATTACTATGGATAATAATTTGCAAATATTTCCACAAGATTTTAATTTATTCAAGTAATCTTGAAATGTGGAAATACATTTTTAAATATGTGATTTAAATAAATTATTTTTACCCTAAAACATTGGTAAAATATATATTAAGGTAAAATGTTATTTCATATAAATGGATCTTATTTTGAAAAATGTTTCAAAGGTGTGAAATGTTTAATCACAAGTGGAGATAATAAAAAGCATTTGTTTATTTAAGTGGATTTTTAATCTTTTCATATGCATATTATTCGCCCTAGAGTTAATAAATTGAATAATTTATAATAGGGTAAACCATCTTATCATGTAGTTAATGGTTTGATTGGTTTGTTGCAAGTATGCATCCCATGTGCTAAATTATTTCCAACCAAATTGAGTTTGCCTTCAAGATGAAAATCTATTCTGGAATATTTGCCAAGGTAATGTATTTTTATCAAGCGAAGGTAGGTATGTTTTAATCATTTGCTTTTGATTTATTATTTTAAAGGTAAAATTAATTTCAAGAGGTTATTATGGCAAATTCTTTGTTACTTTGGAAATTATTCAAGTGAAAGTAAAAACACTCTCAAATCTTTAATATCCTTATTTGCATGTTTACTCAAGAAGTTTCCATTTACATTTGGAGTTTTATGTTAATATTATATTTTATTAGAAATATTTTACCCTAATTGTGTGCAAAGATCATATGTCTCTTTAGGGGGAAAACATTTTTATCTACATGGGGAAAATATTATCAATGATTTTATTAAATATATCCCTATGAAATAGGAACATATGACCTATCAAGCTAGTTGATTTTTTTATGTTTTGTGCAGGATACTATAGGCAAAAATTATATTTCTTGGGTGCATATTAACAGGAAGTATCCCTTACTCAAGAAATTTAATTTAATGTTTTGATATTATAATTTGATGATTTTCAGGAGCACCTTGGCAAAAGAAATCTTGTTTACAACATTTGATAGGATAATAATAGTTTTCAATATTATCTTTTGAAATTACCTTTTGAGAGGTTATAAAGGGATATATTTTATCACAAAGAAAGTTATATTTTATAAGTTCTTTTACTATGGTTAATTCTTTAATTTGATGACCTAATAAATTTTCGCATTTTGATATTATCATTTGATCATTTATATGTTTCACCCTAAGTGAATAAAATGGAACATGTATATATTAGGGTTGATTTTATGCAAGATCAAAAGAATGATTATTATTATTTTGGAGAAAATGTACTTTTACCATAAGTAAAATGATGAAAAGAATTTATTTATTTAAGTGATCCTTCCATATACATATTATTTTCACCCTAGGTAAATAATTTGAACATATTCATTAGGGTGAGTCATTTAATGCTTGATTGGTTTTTGTAAAGGTTACTTTATATGATATAATATTTCCGACCCAAATTAAAGATTACCAAAAGGTGAGAAAGTATTGTAACATTATCGGAAGGGAAGTATTTTCTTTTACTTACTGTACAAAATCTTTTACCTTATGTTATTTAATAAAAACTATTATTGGAATGAATGTTTACAAGTGTTTAATACTTTGATTTAAGTGAATTGTTGTAAATAAGTATTTTACATAGGGTAAAATGATTATTGCCTAATCTAAAGTGGAATATATTTAATCTTTAATTAATAAGGGATTTGATTGGTTTATTTTATGTGCAGGAGATATTGAATATTTACGGGAAGTATTATCAAAGTGGAGGATAAATGATATATTATTGAAGCTTTATTTAGTGTGTATTTTAGGGATTCAAATGTAATTATCTCTATAAACCAAAGGGTGTGTCCTTTGGAAAAACAATTGTCTGTAACTCCCTCCTGTATGCAAAAGGGTGTGTCCTTTCACATATGTATTTTGGATTAGGTATTTATAGGGAGTCTTTTTCAATTAAGAAAAGTGATCCAGAACAATTCACAATCTGTCAGGTTGCCAGTAGGGGCTATGGGATGTCTGTATTGGAGAAGTCTGTAAGAATGGAAGTATCATTTTGAGCAATCATTGTGTAATGGAGTATCTGTAAGTGTAGCTAATGTATGCATTCACTCTCCAAAAATTAATATACAAGATTTGCTGTTTCAATTCCAGAATTTGTGTATACTTTTGTGTTGATCAATTTCATTTTGTCCTCTTGATAAATCTGATAAAGGGTTTAATACAGTGTGCCACAACAAGTTGTTATAATTGAATATAAGATTTGCTTCTTCACGTTCTTATAACACTTAATGGAACCTCTATATTGATAGTCTTGTGTTACAAGTTGCCTAAAAACTATCTCAAGAGTTTAATTGAATTATTTGTCCACAAAGTATCGTGCATATTCCTGGATAGAGGCACTGGTTTGTTATTTATTTATGAGATTTTGATTTGTATGCATAAGGTCCTTACAGAGAAACATTCTTCCATATCCTATTTTAACTAATCCTTGCAGATTTCATTCAAGTCCTGAAAGCATTTCATTTTCAATATACAATATCTTTAACATACACTTTTATTCATATTCAGTTTTCAGTTTTCAAAGTATTCAGCTAAAGAACATGATATAGCATAGTTGCAGAACACTAATTTGCCGGTTGTGTAAACTTGCTTAGAGGCTTAAATCCACATTTAAATAACTCTTTTGTGCTTGAGAGGGAAGGGTACACCCACCTAGGTCTTGTGGAGCCTGAAGTGCAGAGGGATTTGGTCTTTGACCATCCCTGTTCGTTGGCCAAGGCCGATTGGATTTCCTAAGGAGATGGCAAGTCTTTGGGTTTTCCAATCTGTGGTTTTGGGCACCAACACAGTGGACCTAAACCATGAAATCCTATTTCATTTGTGTTCAAGTGCTGTGAGAACATACCTCCAAGGATTGTTGTATTGAATTGGTCAAGTGGGCCATTCAAACCCTTAAGCCTAGTAATAGCCCACTCATTGTTTGCTAGGGTGTGTGTGTGTAGTCACACAACTTGAGAAGTGTTAGTTGTCTGTAACTAGACATAGTGGAGCCTTGGGGTTTTCCAAGGTGTTGTTTGGTGTCATTGAACCATTGTTTGACTTGGAGTTGTGTTAGGATATTTGGAATCAGGGTTTACCGGTTGAGTTTGTGAACCTTAGAAGTTGACTAATTAAGGTTAACCTCCTTCTGGTTTGCTTGCTCCTCATCATCCCCCCGATTGCATGACTTCCAAAATATAATTATGACAGAGCAGTATTAAAACATATTATAGTTCAAAAGTTTAACAAAATGCAGTATATTAAAATATACATTCACTTTCCACAACATATTACAAGAACATACTAAGAAAAAAGACTGAACATTTAGCTGCTATATTCTGGATCATCCTGGAACTTTACCATCTTTCTCATCACCTCCTTTATGTGTGTCCTCAGCCTTAGGTCTTGACCAACCTCCACCCTTTCCACTTTAGGTGCCACTTGGAGGACATCATATATCCACATTGATTCTGCAAAATTTTTGAACACCTCCCATCCCCTTCTTGTGAGCTCTTTGCATCTCGCCTTCAACTCATCCTCTTGCCAACAAACAAAGGGTAGTGGGTCTGCAGGCTCCATCGACCCTTCAGAAATGATAAAACCCACTCTCAGAAAAACCCACTCCCAAATTGAATTCATCCCTCCCAGGTATTCTGTTGTGATTAAAGTTTGCAAGGCCCTCTTCACCTTGTCTACATCCTCTTCAAATTCTAATCCCTATGCAGCAGTAAGGGAATAGATTTCCATATTAGTCCTGTATCTATGACTAATATGGACAATCTCCTCTCCCAATAAGAGCTTCATTGCATCCACAAGCCTTTCATCCTTGAACATGAATAGGCCCTTCAATCTCTTATCCAACACTTTTCCCATGAAGGGCACCTATTTCTTCTTCATTTTGAATGTGAAATTGGCTTCCATGTTCCCTATGCAACAGTGTCGACACCCCTTCAATTCAATATTAGCCCCTGCTCTCTACAACACACTCTCTCAAATAAATCTTAGACATGTTTAATAGAAATGGCCACCATAAATGAATAAATAATCAATACTCCTCACATCCTACTCTATCATCGAGAGCCAAGCTCATCAATGCTCTGCCATCAATGTGTTGTCTGAGCTTTGTTCTATAATCAATCCACACGATTTGACATTAATTCCACCTCTATAAGTGTGAATGAGGGACTTTTCGATTTTAAATTTATTCTACTTGTATTTAAATACTAGATTAATTTATTCACTTGTAATATTAAACTACATTAAATTTTATCTTTAATTTTCTTTCGGCTATCCATATAATGAGCTGCAAGTGCTAGTTAACTATAAGTCTATAATTAATTAATCAATCAACTTAATGACCGTTGGATGATCATAGATTAATGACATAAGCTCTATTTCGGCCCAAAGTTTTGAAGGAAAAAGGTTTCTTCAAAAAGTCATCGAAATAGAGATAGGTCTGAGCATTGTCTAATTAACTATTATAAATTGTATAGTTAATTAACGAGGATGAAAGATTGGGCCAACCCTTTCTGACATGTCCTTTGACCTCTAGCATGCATAATCCTATTGGTCCACTTAAGAAGAGTCTGACGTTGGCAGGCCCCATGTGCCATGTGTGCAGGGGGGCTACAAAGTTAAGGTGAAGGAGAATCTTGATCTAAATGCGTAGTGATGCTGAAATTTGGACCATTGATATCACAAGAAGTGCACGATGGGGTAAAATATGAAAGCCATTAATTTTAATTTTTATTATATATATTTTTTTAATAAATTTATTCATTACTTAGATTTAAATATTAGATTAATTAATCAACTTAATGACCGTTGGATGATTGCAGGTCAATGACATAAGCTCTATTTCAGCCGGAAGTTCTGAAGGACAAAGGTCTCTTCAAAAAGTCATCAGAATAGAGACGGGTTTGAGCATTGTCTAATAATTAATTAACTATTATAAATTGTATACTTAATTAATTTTAATCGATGATATAAGCTCTATTTTGGGCTGAAGTTGTGAAGGACACATGTTTCTTCAAAAAGTCCCCGGAATAGACTTAGAGACACGTGTGAGCACTATCCAGAATGAAAGGTATTAATAAATGAATAAATTAATTTTTTTGAATAAAAGAAAGAAAGAAAAAGAAAAAAATTTCAACCACAGTTTTCCCCTTTGAGGAAGCTATTGAAATTAAGGGAGATTGGAATTTGGAGTAACCAGTTAACTAGGGAGATTCAGAAATTAGAATCTAGATTCGGGGGTGCAAGAAAGTCATTTCAAATTCAAATTTTTGGGTAAGTTCCTAAGAGAAATATAGAATGAACTCAAAAGTGTAAATAGATAAAAATGAATTGAAAATAATATTATAACACTTCAAAAATATGATCACTTACCTTTAAATCACTAGCAGTTGCCAAGGCAGTCAAGAACAATGGTTGTTCTTGGTGTGAAACTTTGCTAGTGATCCAAATTGAGAGCTCAGAATTGACCAAATTATGTAGAGATAAATATGATCTTTGACTGTATTTATACCTATCCTTATTTGGAAAATTCGGTAGGAATTTTATATGGTATACAAATATTTGGCGAATCATGCTTAACTATAACATGTCTTATGTAATTTTTGAGGTGATTATGGGTCGTACAATTAATTGGCAATTATAATAGAGTCGGTGAAAATTAGGGTGAATTGAGACACGCTTTCGCAAAATACCAGGTGAATTGGCTCCTCCTAGCCAATGAATCTTTATATGGCTATTGGTGAATTATGACCGTCTATTAAGACAACCTCAGAAACCGTGTTGAAAATGTAGATTCTATTGGAAAAATATTGATAGAGATACAATTAATTACATAAAACAATGGGTGATTGGGCCATGCATTTGACGAATATTTATAAAGTCTAGGTGACATGGCCACCCTTGATAGGTACACTATATTTTCCATTTTCCAAGTCGCCAACATGAAATATTTGCAATTGGCGAATATTTGCCACTAAAGTAAACCCTGGTCTTGTGAGTTTGGTTTAAGGGGAAGAGATTAATATTTTCATATGTGCCTTTTGCATTGATGTCAAAGGGGGAGAGATTCATGTGAAAAACCCTATGAGGAAGAGAACTATGTTACAACTGTGTGCATAATCTAAGGGGGAGATTGTTGGTTTTTTATTTCTTTCTTTGCATCGATTGTTTCTCGCATTCATATGTTTCCATCAATGCCAAAGGGGGAGATTATTGGATTTGATGGATTTGCATTGGTTTGGTGAACATCACAGAGATATCTTGTGATCTAGATTGATGAGTGATGTTGCTACTTAGGGGGAGTAGTCAGTATGGAGTTTCAGGTGTTCAATCTTGTAAGTTTGGTTTAAGGGGGAGAGATTAATAATTTCATGTGTCTTTTGCATTGATGTCAAAGGGGGAGAGTCACGTAAAAAAACCCTATGAGGAATAGAGGTATATTGCAGCTATGTGCATAATCTAAGGGGGAGATTTTTGGTTGTTGATTTCTTTCTTTGCCTTGATTGTTTTTATATTCATATGTTTCCATCAATGCCAAAGGGAGAGATTGGTAAATATTATTGAGAAGTTTGCTGCAATAATGTTTTGTCGTTGATGACAACATATTCTTCTGTATTCCAATATTGCAGTAAGATTGGATGAGTTGATTTGGTCAGTGTGTTGCAGATGAGCTATTGTAGTTTAATAGATTTTGAGACAAGTATCTATAGGTGATTCAGTGGAAGTTTTAGAGATCCGCGTGATGATTTCATCAAGTTGTGTGATCCGATCTTGTGGTTGGTTATTCAGTTGTTCGTGTTATTCGGTGTTCTGGATTGTGCTTCACATTTCTCTAGAATTGCATTATCTTGGTTTACGGATTTGGCAAAGTGTTTGGGACGTTCTAGTGTGTCCTCAATTCAGATGGTTCATGATTTGGAAGTGCACAAGTGAATATTTCAGTTTATCAGTCAGTTGAGTCGATGTTCTTGAGGTTCGGTATAATGATGATGGAGATTCTAGTAAGTTGTAATGATGCGGTTGTTTCTGGTATGATTCACATTGCTTGTGGATGTTTATAGATCATGTTCTATTTGGGTTGATGGTTCACATTGATCATTGTGCACATTATTGACCATTTTCTTGATCCACTGTTGTTCTTTGTGTTATGCGACATTCATGATGATTGTAGCATGTTGTGGATGATTGAGGTGTAATTCTTGTTGGTGTTGCATATTCGAGGAGTTGATTTGGGTCCAGACTATGTCTTACCTAAAATTGTTTTGGTCTATATGTATTGATGTAGCATGTGAGGTTATTATTTTGTAATTTGTAATGAGAGTTGAGTTGACCTTGAAATGTAGGTTGAGGGTTTGTATAAATGCATGTAATATTCATTTGTGACATGTATATGCATGGTATCTGCATGTGTGTGATCGAATAAGTGTGCAAGTGTTTTTATCTTTCGGAAGTAAGGATAAGAGTGTGTGGTAGAGAAGATCAAACTGTGCTTAATTGGAATTGTAACTAGGCATGTGTAGATGCTATTTTCTTAGTTCATGTAATCCAGATTGTTGTCCAAATTTTGTAATACAATTAGCCTTTCCAAGGGTTGTAGCCCTTCTTGTTTTGTGATTTGAGCAGTGAGCTCTAGGTAGTGTGCCTAAATGCATGTGCATTCCCCATTGTAATATTTCACTTACTCCTAATAGGGTATTATCTCATTATGGGTAGGTTCCCACTGTGGTTTTGAAGTTGGAAATATAAAAAGGAGAAGAGGTTGCAATTAAAGTTTGACACCATAAAAATGTATATCGACAAAGTTTACGAAAAAATAAATCATAGATAGAATTAAAAAATTAGTGATAATATGGAAAACAAAGAGCAATGTCTGCATGTTAAGTGTGCCTTATGTTATGCCTTGGATACCTAACCCCATTAGTTTCCTTGTCTTGAAAATATGGGTCCCTCTTTTTTCTTTCTGTAGCTTAGTTTTTTTTTAGTTTCTGCCTAGACACCCTGAAACCCTAGAACCCCGGAGTCCCAAGGAGTCCTTTTGTTTGTTTTTGAAGTCCTACCTTGGAACCTTGGAGTCCTGAAGTAGGTGTTTGTTTTGGTTATGTTTTGACCCTAGAACCCCAGACCCCCAGAGTTCTGAGGTGGGTTTTCATTTGTTATGTTTGTCATGATCTCGCAACCCCGGATCCCTAGAGTCCCAAAGTCATGCCTTTGTCTCTTTTTGTCGTTGAAGCCTCGGGAATTTGGAGTCCCAAAATCTAGAGTTCTTCATGTGTTGTTGTTAGTAACTTTAGAACCCCAGAGTCCCAAAGTTGTGTTGTCTTGGCAACCCCAGAACCCTGGAACCCTAGAGTCCCAAGGTTGTTTTGCTTGTTTTTCTTTTTTTACCTCATAACCCCAGAGTCTTGAGGTCTATTTGTGTTTTTATTAGCTTTTACCTTGGAAGTCCAGAACCCTGGACTCTCGAGGTCTTGTTTTAAGAAACCATATGGATGAAGTTACGGGGGGTATAAATAGGAGGAATGAACTTTTCTAAGTTCATTTGTGCAGTCAAGTTTTTTTTAAACCTTCTAGTTGTGACCTCCCAACTTCATGCCTCCATGTTGCTGGGTTGGTATATTTTTCTCCTTACTTTTTTTTTGTGTTTATATATTTTAGTTTTTTAGCTTAGATTTTCCTTTTTGCTTTCCTCATTTTGCGTGTTTTGTTCTTTTCACGTGCCCTAGATTTTCCAAACCCCGAAACTCTGGGGATTTCTTAGAAACCTCAGAACCTCAGACCCCCAGAGTTTTGGGTTTGGTAGTTCCTATAAACCTCAGAATCCTGGACCCCCGGAGTTTCAGGCTTGGTTGTGTTTTTACCCCGGAACCCTGGAGTTCCGGATCATCTCAAAACCTATGAGTGAAATACCCCCAACATCAGAACCCTGGAGTCCCGAAGTTCTTTTCTATTTGGCCACTGTTTTAACCTCGGAACCCTAGAGTCCCAAAGTTCCAAAACATCTTTTTGACACACAATTGAACTACCCCGGGACTCTAGAACCCCGAAGTCTTGAAGTTGACTTTTCCCATCCATCCTGGAACCCCAGAGTTCTGGACCCCATTTCTTTTATCCACCCCGGAACCCTAGAGCCCTGGAGTTCTGGACTTAGTTTTTTGAGTCTATGTTAACCTCGAAACCCTGGAGTTCTGAACCCCATTTTTTTTATCCACCCCGAAGCCCCGGACTTCTGGACTTAGTTTTTTGAGCCTATGCTAACCTCAGAACCCTGGTAGTTGTTTTAAAGGAAGTTATCCATCCCAGAACCTAGAGTCTCAAGGTGGAAGATATTATTGATATTTTTAAGTATGCAATGGACTAATTCGTGATTCTTTCTTGTAGATCAGAGAATTTAGATGAACCCAACCCCTAGCAAGAGAGGCAAGGAGTTGGACAAGCTTCCTATAACCATGAGATATCAATATCAAGGGTAGGTCTATCTTTCAAAGTTGGATGACCAAATAAAATGGGTGACAAATACAGAGGTGGGGCATATTGAGTTAGAAGATATCAAAACACAATTGGACAGACCAAGGCTAGAGGCCCCTCTGAGGAGAATTAAGAGATCAGGTCTAGTGGAAGAAACCATTTTCCTACAATCAATCCAAGCCCCTGAATTCATTATAACCATTGCACAATTCTACAATGCAAACACGATAAAGTGCATAGATGATCATGATAGAACCATGATTGATTTATCAGTGGATATGTTGGGATTTATGTTTGGCATCCCTACAAGGGATGAAGTACTCCTGACTACAAAGGAAGAAGCCACCAGAGTATGGAATAAGAAAATTGCTTCAAACAAAAGGCATATGAATGAGAATTGGTTGGAAGAGGAGAGGAGGATAGGGCTAAAGGCCATAGATATTTTGAGGGAAGATTTCAAAGAGTCTCAATGAGACTTAATCATCATACTGAGCAAGGCCTTTGGCAAGCCAGATTGTCGACACTTCTATCCTTGGATGTTCCATTTTTTGACAAATATACTAATAGGGAAACAATACTTTGACTGGGCCCAAATTATTTCTAATAATATACATAAGCAGATGAAGGAGGTGCATCAAATGAATAGTTTCTTCTTTACCTCCTATGTTATCTAGGTAGTTGCCCAAGCAGGCAATTCCCAGGGTTGCAAATAGAGGGCCAGCTAGCCGATTGGGAAGGGCAGAAGAAGGTGTGGGAGTATTACTCAAAACTTCCTCTAAACAACGCAAAGGCACATTTTAAAAGAATAAATGATGCCTTCCTTTTTCCTATCATCATCAAACTCATAGGTGATATAGGTTATAGAATCACCCCAGAAGCAATGGATATCATCAGGGAATGGGCATGTTAGTTCATTCAAAACCAACACTCTACATATATAAGGGTTATTGGATTCACATGGAACCCTATGCTATTGCCTTGATACTGCAATGATCACATTATAATGTTAGAATATGTCAAGTAGATGCTCGACCTTCAATCTCTTTTGTCTTCCAAACGCAAGGCGGGTATAGATTTTTTAGTTTCTATTGTTTACTTCTCTTTTTCCAAGATTCAAGTAGCAAAGACAGTAGAGTAGAAACTTCAGGATTTGATTCTTAAACAATTTAATCATGCAGGGGAGTACTATGATCCCTATGGCAAGGTAAAGAAAATAATGCCAAAGGCATATGAGGGGCATAAGTCCAGGTTGGAAGATTTTTGGGCAAACCTCCAAGATAGTTTTGAAGTTAGAGAAAATAATTATTATAGGCTATCAGTACCATAGATAAGAAATTTTGAAACAGAGACCAATCTCCCTAAAGAACTAAGAGATGATGGTGAATTATTAGATTTTGTATATAAGAAGCAATAAATTGACAAGAAGCCTCTCTCTCTAATAAGGTGGTTGACACAAGAGGATATAGATATAGACAAAATAACTCATATTATTATAGATAGAATGAGGTAGTGGCTAAATCTAAGGGTTAGGCCAAGTGCTTCGAAAGGGAAGCAAAAGGAATTAACTTCAGGTGTTGCTCAGTCAAGGGGTTATAAGGAGTATGCTCGTAAGACAAGGTCTAGCTCTCAAAAGAACACATCAATTGACCCAGATGAAACTGCTGAACCCAAAGAAAATACTGAGGAATTATTGAAGAAAGTCAAAGAACAAATGAGGTGGTTTGAAGTTTTGAAAAAGGCTACAGGATTTTGGAGTAAAAGAAGGGCTGAGAGTTGTGCCACTGGTAGAGGTACATCCTATGAGGACGGCAATGGGACAAACGCCAAGAGAGGATACTCAGGAGGAAGATGAACAAGGGAAAGCAGATGAAAGTGCACAACCTCCTCCTCCTGATATGATAGGTGCATCCACTCAGCCTCCGTCTACCGCCGCAACACAAGCTCCATTTTTTACCTCAGCCGCTACCACCCCTATGCCACCACGAACTGATATTTTTGGTACAATAATAGTTCCTCCCATGACACAAGTGTTAAGCCCTACCACATAAACAATAAGTTTCCATAACATTGAATCAGATTCTGACCAAGAGGACGAGCATCCTATGGAACAACAACCACTTGGAGGAGAGAAGGAGCAAAATGAGTCTGAAGATCCACATGATGAAAGGTTGGTCTTAACTCCTCAAGACCAAGAAGATTTACTAAAAGAAATAGCTGATAAGCAAGGTATGGATAAAATTGATAAAGATGGCAAGACATTTGAAGAAGAAATAAATTATAAGTTAGGAGAGTTACATAAGAAGCAACAATTTAATGTTGATACTGCTCTCCAAGATAGCTTGGCCCGTCAAATTGCTTCACCCCAGGACCCTAAGAATACAAAAGAAGAGGCAAAAGATGAAGCGAAAGAGCAATCAATGTACACATAGTGACCGCTGACATCATGCCCCATGAAGGTGAAAAAGATAAGGATGTGTCGCAATGGTTAGACTTCACCTTCAAGAAAAAGAAAAGGAAATTAAAGCTACCAAAAGTTACATTACAATAGGAAATCATTGAAGAACCAAGGAAAACAAAGAAGGCCAAGACCATACATCATTTATCAAGAACTAGTTCTGGTGAGGTGATTGTAGATATAGCAATTCCTACACAAGTAGAAGTTCAGAGCTCTCCAAAGTACCAGGTAGTACAAGTGAAACTGGGTAAGCAAACTAAGTGGGGAGAATTAGATACGTTGGAATTGGATACTAGCATCATCAGGGGGCAAATAGAAAAACAATACAACTCCCATTCAGAGGTCAAGGCACAACTAGAACAATACAAGTAGTTGTTGGTAGAGATGGGCAATCCCTTGGATACATGTGTAAGTGATAATTTACCTTCAACCTCATCACTCCCAGAGGGAGAGATAAAAGCATTGGTTGAGGTAAGATGGGTGGCTGCCATGGAAAAGTCACGAGCACAAATAAATGCCTCTAAAATTAGACACACAAGCAGAAGGTCAGAGCTCTCCAAAGTACCTGGTATCACAGGTGAAACTAAGTGGGGAGAATTAGATACGTTGGATTTGGCTACTAGCGTCATCAGGGGGCAAATAGAAAAAGAATACACCTCCCATTCAGAGGTCAAGGCACAACTGGAACAATACAAGTAGCTGTTGGTAGAGATGGGCAAGCCCTTGGATACATTTGTAAGTGATAATTTACCTTCAACCTCATCACTCCTAGAGGGAGAGATAAAAACATTGGTTGAGGTAAGACAGGTGGCTACCATGACAAAGTCATGGGCACAAATAAATGCCTCTAAAATTAGATTATTTTTGTAAAACACCATGAAGGAATATAGGAAGGCCATGCAAGTTGGAAGAGTGTTAGCTTCTTGTTTTCGGCAGTGGAAGTGGAGGCTCAACACTTTTGGCAAGCAACTTTGGGTTTTAAATAAAGTTTTAAGTCTTGGAGAAGAAGAGATTATAAGGGAGGACCTCTTGGGTGGAGATAGCTGTAAGAATTTGCACCTACATATACATTTTAGAGTTGAAGATAGAAATGTTTCAATAGTATGTGGGGGATATAATAGGTATTTGATCTCCTCTCCTTGGGGTAGTGGAAAAGTACGAGAATTTTGTAGGACAGTTATTCAGAGTTTTTGGGCTTGGAATAACCAATTCTAGAGGTATGGAGGAAGATCAAGTACTCCGCTAGTGGGATGCATATGAGGCACAACATATTGTAGCTCCAACTTAGTTTAGTGTGGCATTAATGTATAGATATACATATTTGATAACCTAGTGTCAATAGGCTGCAAAGACAATAGAGGAGTTAGAAAGTGAAAGAAAGAATGTAGAGGAAATTTTGAAAAAGTATAAATTCAGAATCAAGCATGTTGTTGATCCTCCTACCAAGGTGATTGTATGTATCATCAGCAATTATAAAACCTATAAAAAGAAGTAAAAGATAAATGTGTAGTTGCTAATGATAGCATGAATTTTAAAAGGATTTTTTGCATGGCCACCCCACTGGACTTCAACTGCGCTTCCAAATCACACTTCAGTTTTGTGCATAATTTTGTATGACTATGAAAACCTGGCTCATGCAGCATGGTCTTTGTAGTGCTCACCCAGTGTCTGTTTCATAATAGTTAACTAGAGTATAGAGGCAGAGACTTCAAAGTCAACTGTGACTCCTTGCTTTTTAGTTCTTAATTTAGATCAGGTTTATTTCCTAGAAAGTAGGGCAAAAACATATATAAATTGAGGAGTTTGATTCATTTGTAAGGGTCCACAAATTGATGATTTGAGGCCCACTTAGAGATTTTAGATTATTTTTGTAGATTGTTATGAACTTGAGAAGTTTTTCTTTTTTGTGATATTCTTTGAAATTAATACAGGAAGCAGCTTATAGATTGCCTAATCTATGCATATGTTCTATGAGTTTGTTCTTTGCACTCTGGTAATGTCTATTGTTTGAAATTAGTAGCTTGTTCTGATCTTCTGTTTATTGCCTTTTGAAGCATATTGCGCATGTAAGTGGGGTATGAAAATTCATGTGATAGAATGATATTGTAGTGGTATGCTTTCCATGAATTTATGAGGTTGCATGAGTTTGCATGTTCCTTGGAGGTTCGTTATTGAATGTTGATTTGGATAATATTTGATGATTTTTGGATTGTAGGGTACTAATTGAGTAGTTCATTAAGTTGTTATTGAATTGGTTTCATTGTCATTTTCTTGTTTCCCTCTTTTGCAATTTATTTCCAGGAGAATCTTAATTCATAATATACAAAAAAGAAGTTAAGTTATTAAAAATTATTGGGATTTAGTTTCAACTAGGAGGTCCCTTAACAGGTACAACCACATCAACCATTGAGCTTCCCATCACCATTGAGACCCGACTATAGAGATCTTGGAGTGATTAGTTCCCCAGAACTTATTGCTTTTCAGGAGAGGCAGTGAGTGTTCACATTGACTACTTGACTATTGATGAGTGTGTCAAAATAGTTGTCACCAGAAACTGGTGCTAGAAGGAGGGCCAAGATAATAATCCCCTCAATAGACAATCCCACAGTCACACTATGACTTGATATGGTATTCACAGAGATAGACTTTTACCATTCATGTAATCCTACTCTTCCACAACTGAGAAATTGAGGTATTAAGCTGGATCATATATCATCTTTTTCCCCGGGAAAGGTTTTATAGAGTTCTTAGGAGTAATTCTTCTCCTTCAAAGTTAGTAGAGCTAGGACCTGTGACTAGGAAGAAAAGAAATAAATCGAAGGGATAGCCTTCAACATCCTTAGCAGTGCAGTCATCCGTACCCAACGTAGAAGTTCAACTAATCCCTAGTCCTTAGCCCCTCGCTACACCTTTTGTTGCTCAACATCCACCATCACCACCTGCAATAGCCTTATTTAACTAAGACCACACACAATTAGGAACTATACTAGGGGATATACATGACCTACCTAGAAACCCAGATAAATTTTACGGTAAATTCTACTATTTGGGGGCTAGGATAGCTGATGAGCGTATTGAAGCATTCAAAGATGTAGTCCTTCGTAACAATATTGAACACCAAGATGTGGTATGTAGACTCTTCATATATTCACTTGGGGAGAATGAATATAACTGGTATTTGACTCTACCAGTAAATTCCATCACAGACTGGGATGTTTTGGAGAAAGATTTTATTGATTAGTTCCAAGTGTATGTTGATCTTGAAACATTGTAACATCAATTTGCCTCTCTTAAGAAGTCACCAAATGAACCTCTGACAACTTTTAATACTAGCTTTCAAAGGGAATATAAGAGGTTACAAGCTCCTTACCAGGTAGCAACCAATGTAGCAATTGACTCATATCTAAGAGCTATTGACCCAAGGACCGCTATGTTTATCAAAAAGAGTGTCCCCAAAGACCAAAGGAATACCCTAGCGAAGGTCTATGCATTGGCAATAAGCATGAATCACGAGTTGAACCAAACACCAAGGGGCATTGGATACAACTTACCCATAGGAGTGAATCAAGGTAACTCCCTGGGGTACCATTGCCTTTACCTATAGGAGCTCCTACAATGAACCCGGTACCAATCTATGCCTCTCAGCCTCAGGCTAATCAACAATTTTCTGCTCAAGCATACTAAAACCAATACCACTCCTACTAAAACACAATATGCTAGTCAAGTACAAGAGGAAAATCAACAATTTGGTAATTCCCATGTAGCAAACCAACTCCCAACTACGAATCTTGAGAGTTAAGGGTCACACATATCCATTGAGCTAGAAGCATTAAAGAAGATGATTTCACAAGTTACTTCAGATTTGAGTTAATTTAAGATGAATCCTTTGGGAGGGTACAACCAACCCCAATCATACAATAATCAATGAAATTATAACAATCAAAACCAAAACCAAAGGTATAATAACAACAAGCCATACAATAGGCAATGGAACATGGGTCCAAACAATGGTGGGGTGAACCATGATCATCCTGATGCAAGAGACAACCCAAATAATACACAAAGTGTTAACCTTGCTGACATGAATTTACTGACTAATTGGTGTAGGTTGCATGATACATCATTGCATTCGGAGGTCAATTGCACCTAGTTAGAAAAAATCATTAGGATTGCTCAAGCTGATTCTCAACCAACAGATTGTTCTAATGAGGAACTTGAGAAAGTTAATACCGTAATGCTGGTCAATACCTTCCTATGCAAAGAGTTTCAAGAAGAAGCCGAAGGTGAACCATGTGTTTATGATGCCCAATCCTTTCAGACCTGAAACAATTATAACCTACGAAGTCAAGGCAAGGCTCCATTGACATAACCACCTCCCCCAAAGGGTGGATTTGTACCTCCCGATGCGAATGCAAGTAACAACCCTCCTCCTCCTCAATCTTTTAAAGGAGCATGTCCTAGACAAAGTTAAGGACAAGAATATATTTTGAAAGGATATTCTGATGTTACCAAGGAGATGGAGAAGACTCCCACCACTATGTCCCTAATGGAGGTTTTGAGATATTGCCCTAAACAAAATAAGGCTCTCCTTAAGAAGTTGGAACTAATGGAGTCTCAGAGTAATGAGGTTAAGATGGCTGACTTGAATGAAGTCAATTCCAATATCAATAATGATGCCATCAAAAACCCACCATTTCTACTTAGTCTGAAGATATGTGGAAATAATCTGCATAACTATTTGGTAGATTCAGGTGCTTCTGGAAATGTAATGCCTTATTCTATATGTTAGAAGCTTGGTCTTAACCCAATGCATACAAACAATAAGGTGGTAAAATTGGACAAGACTAAGGTCAATGTAATTGGAGAATTAAAAGATGTGTATATCCAGTTGGGTGCTGATCCCCGCATATCCTGTTACATAGACATTCAAGTGGTTGATATTCTAGAGGTATACGAGATGCTTATCAGTAGAGATTGGTCAAAAAAATTGGGAGGCTACTTATCAACTTGTTTTACATATTTATGACTTCCATGGAAAGGTGTGAGCAACTAGATCCGAATTGATAGTGAACCAAAATTAAAGAAATTGGTTACAGACTATGGAGCTCCCAATGACGTAGCATATGCTAAGGTGAGTCTTGGAGTCTATAGAGTAAATGAAATTCTCACCTTCTTCGCACCTTCCATTCCCTAGTTATGTCAAGCAGATACGATCAAACATAGAGGGCAGGTGAAGGACTTCATTACAACAGTAAAACAAGGGATGTGTTTGCTAGGGGATGCCATGAAAGTACAAGATTTGCTGCTCCCAAAATGGTGTCGAATACATCACGAGGAGCACTCAGAGATGTCTTGTATCCCATGTTAGAACGAAGTTAAAAAATTGATGAGTCCAATCCCTTACAAAGATATTGATTGTGATATTATGGTTGAGGATATTCAGATGCCAAGTTGTGAGAAGATAGTTCTTCAAAGGGAGAAAGTTGTAATAGAAACTTCCTAGCTTGAACAATGTAACAAGGAGATCTTCATGGTTGAGATTGGTAAACAAGAGAATAAGGATATTCCACCCAAGCAGGAGGATGAAGAAACTCAGTCTCTAGTACAACTTCAAGTAGAGCAGTCCACTCCCAATACTCTCGAAGTACTCTTGGAACCTGTAAATGAACAACCTCAAGTGTTAGAAGACCTTGAACTCTTTGAAAAATAACCACTTTCATAAACTAATTTTCCTCCATTGATCATTGAACCTAAGCCAAAGAATGTAAAGAAATTGAAGGATGAAATATGGTTTTTAAAGTTTGATGGGTCTAGATCCAAGCAAGGCAGTGGAGCAGGAGTTGAGTTAACAAGTCCTAAAGGGAAGACCTTCCTAGCTTCCTATCAACTCCAATTCCCTTGCATTAATAATATGACTGAGTATGAGGCCCTAATTAGAGGAATACTCTTTTCTCATAAGAAGGGAGCCAAATGTTTAAGAGTGCAAGGAGATTCTGAATTGGTGGTTAAGCAAGTAAGAAGCCAATATGCATGTCACGAAAAAAGGGTAGCAGCATATAGGAATAGAGTATGGTGGTTGGTTGAGGATTTTGATGCTTTCAATATCTAGCTAGTGCCCAGGAAAGTAAATGGAATATTAGATGCATTGGTTGTAGCAGCAAGTACACTAGAACCAGTGAGTCAATCTCCTTTGAAGAGATTTTCCGTAGAGTTGGTCTCCACATCTGCTGTGCCCGATAACATCAAACAATTTCAAGTCTTTGAAGATGATACACACATTCTATCTTTTTTTGCTAATTTAGGGGCTTTTGAAGAACAAATAATTGATGAGAAAGATAGATCATATGATCTTGATGAAGGGGTGACAAAGAAATCATAAATTTGCCTACAAACGTTATTCCTAAAGGTATGGTCACTCTTGAAAGACTCTTTGATTCAAATCCTAGGATAAAGGAAAGATTGACAACGGATTTAGATGCTAAGATATATGAACCACATAATATTGGTCTAGAAGGTCAAGAGAAGATAGTGTACATTGGGAAGATTTGTACTCCCAATGAAAGAGAAAATTTTGTAAATCTTAAAAGAGTACGTTGATGTTATAGCATGGGGATATGAAGATTTGAAAACTTTTGATAGATCAATAATTACTCATGTTATACCTTTGAAACCCAATATAAAATCGTTTAGATAGAAGCAACAACCAGTTAATTCATTGATAGAACCCTGATTTTCAAGGAAGTTCAAAAGCTACTCGCTGCTAGGATTATTTTCCTAGTACGTCACTCCACTTGGGTTGCCAACTTGGTGTCGGTAAGGAAAAAGAATGGGGAAATCTAGCTTTGTGTTGATTTTTGAAACCTCAATAAGGCATTAGAAAAGGATAATTACTTGCTCCCTTTCTTAGATGAGGTATTACAAATTGTTAATGGTTCCTAGATGATGTCTTTCCTAGATGGTTATTCTGGATTTAACCAAGTTTTGGTGAACCATGAAGACCGCATGAAAACAATGTTTACTACAAAATGGGGAACTTATGCATACTGAAGAATTTTGGGTTAATTAATGTTGGGGCAATATTCCAAAGAGCAATGGGCACTACTTTCAAAGACCTAATTGGAAAATGTATTATTATATATATGGATGACCTGACTATATTTTCTTAAGTCAGGGGAGATCACCCGGACCACCTCCATAAAGCCTTAGAAAGATGCTAAAGATATGGGATATCCATTAAACCCAAGAATTGTGTATTTGGGGTGGCTGAAGGGAAGCTCCTCGGTCATGTAATCTCTGAAAGAGGAATATCTATAGACCCGGATGAAGTAGATGCAGTGTTAAAATTGCAGATGCCTAGAAGTAAAAAGGAGATGAGATCTTTCTTTGTGAAGATCAATTTTGTCAGAAAATTTATCACTGGGTTTGTAGAGATAGTCAAGCCACTAAATGAAATGATGAAGATGATGAATAATGATGAACAACAAATACCCCAACTGGTACTGAGAGGGGGGGGGGGGTGAATCAGTACAGGCAAAAACTTTCTCAACAACTTATCTAGTTAACGCAATACCAACTGGTTGTCACCATTACTGAACTTAACCATGGCAATACCAGTTAAACATAGTAAGATCTCAGATACTCTAAACTGATAAGCTTGATCACTTTAAATACAATCAATAATTTATATCAACTTTACCCAAAAACATATGCATGTGGTATACTAGTAATACCATAACCTATTAACCCTGCATGCATAATCTTTCAACCAAATACTTCATGAACATCACATGAAAAATGCATAACACATAACACACAGATTTTTCACGTGGAAACCAAAATGGGAAAAACCACAGTGGGGATGAATACCCACAAGCTTGTTTTTGAACTCTTTAGAAGCTTTCCCTATTAGGAGCCTAGTCCGGTTAAATACTTTACAACAAGGTTCTGCTAGGAACCAATCTTGTTAGAGATCACCAGGTTAAGGGATGGCTATATACCCTGTTAAAGGTTGAAACCTTGTTTGAGGTTACCTCGCTAGAGGATTTGAAGAACTCCATGATCTTGAGTCACCTGGTTACAAGTTTTACAATAAGCCTATTAAAGCTACCCCGTAAAGGGATTTTCCATCTATTGAAATGATTAGAAGACAACAAGTAAAACTTCTGATCTGATAACAACACTACATGCCAAGGCAGATCCTTTTCATTTCCTCTACTCTGCAACCACACTCTATAGTTTTCCTCTTACTGGTCTGGCAAGTATCTCATGACTCGGATACACACACAATCATTTGCCAACAACTTTACAATAACAAACATCATCGACCTTATAGACAATAGATAGGTCGGTAGCATAAACCCTAAACCCTAAGCATCTTAGGTTTACAACACAGGCGGTCCAATCCTGACCATCCAAACACATTGCATAGAGTATTATACTTTCAAACAGATCACAAGACAATCTGCATCATTCATTCATCACCACTCATGGGAATCAATAACCCATCACGCTTTCTTCTCATACCATTAAGAATAATCATCAACTTAAAACGTAGTCGATCTTCTCATATCTCAATCCTTCACGCGTACAAGGCTGACATGGCACCTTGATCTCATTCATATATCTTAGCTAACTCATCATAGAGTATCACCGGTTGCATCGCACAAGCTAGATCACCAAACTGATAACCATAGAGCTGAGACTGCCAACTGGTAGTCACACTTAGTGAAACCTTGACACCGGTTCACTGCATTTCCTTATACCTCTTCATACCGGTTCACTTCAAATTTATTGACATCAATGACAACATACATTATCATCATATCAACATACCAGTTCATGATATGCTAACAATATCCAACAATTTTCCCATATGACAATAATATCCAACAGAAGAAGGATGCTAAGATTGAATGGACTGCTGAAGAAAAAGAGTCTTTTTCCCAAATCAAGAAGTCCATCACTGAAGCTCCTGTATTAACTAGTCCTAACTATACTCTACCTTTTTATATATATTCTTTTGCTTCATTGCATTTAGGCATGACTGTTATGACACAAAGGCAAGCAGGAGATGAGAAACCCATCGCATTCATGAGCTCCCCTTTCAAGAGTGCTAAAGTGAGATATTCTTCTCTTGAGAAACAGGCTTTTGCTTTAGTATGAGTAGTCAAGAAATTTAGACATTATATCTTGAGGAGTAAAGTCTATGCAATTGTACCTGATCAAGTATTTAATTCACTGCTTATGCAATCAGAGCTGGGAGAACTCCAAGGGAAATGGATGGCTATTTTACAAGAGTTTGATCTAGAGATGCATCCAATAAAGTTAGTTAGAGGCCAGGGTTTGTCTCAAGCTATGGTGATTGATATCCCTCAAATCCAATGCCAATAGTATACATTGTAGTCATTCACTTAGGACCCATGGTACACGGATTTGGTTTTTATCTTCTTGTATAACAAGTGTCCTGAGGGGTTGACAACTGCACAAAGATGAGATTTAAGGCTCAAAAGTGCCAATTATATTATCACGGATTCAACACTTTATAGGAAGAACTACTAAGGTATTTACCTTCGATGTCTTGATCATTAGGAAGCCCATAAAATGATTGAGGAATTCCATGGGAAGTATGGTACAAGTCATGGGTCAACAGATGCCATTGTACGTCAGATTTTGAAGGCTGGATATTACTGGCCTAGTATTTTTAAAGATACTCATGAGCATGTTCGTCATTGTCATACATGCCAAACCATAGCTTCCAGAGAGAGGAATCCCACCATGCCTCTCCAACTTGTGTTTGAGGTAAGACCGTTTGCCCAATGGGCATTGGATTTCATAGGTGTCATTAATCCTAATTTGTCTACAGGACATAAGTTCATTCTCATAGCAACGGATTACTGCACTCGATGGATGGAGGCCATAGCATGTAGGAATGCTACTGTGGAGGTTGATGCAATGGTCATATGAGTATAAGGTGAAATTGAAATTCTCATCCAATTACTATCCACAAGGTAATGGAGTAGTTGGATCCATGAATAAGAATATCCTAGATGTAATTAAAAAGCTACTTGAGAAAAATCCTAGGGATTGGCACAATCAATTGAGATACGCCTTATGGGTTGATCGAACCAGAATTAAAGCCTCCCTGGGAACTTCTCCATATTACCTTGTTTATGGCCAAACTATTGTTTGCCCGATCAATTTGCAAATACATGTCCTCCAGCTAATGAAAGAACTTGAAATTGAGGATCAGGTAGAAGTTCATCTCTTAAATCTATTAAAACTTGATGAGAAAATGATTAATACCCTATAACACTTTGCTAAGTATCAAGCAATTGTTAAGCGATGGTTTGACAAAAGAGCCAAGGTGAAAGCCTTTCAGATCTCTGACCTAGTTCTATTATGGGACAAGGCCGAGGAGAAGAAGGGTGATCACCATAAGTTTGAAAGGTTGTGGTTAGGTCCTTACCAGATTACCAAACTTTTAGGAGAGAACACTTTTAGGTTAAGCTCTTTGATTGGGGAACTAGTACCATTGCCCGTCAATGGTCAGTTCCTCAAGCATGATTTTGATTAAATTTAAGAGGAGTTCAACTTATTGTATTATAGTACATTAGTTGTTTTTGTTGTTTTTTTTGTTTCCTTTGTTTGTTTGTTTGTTTGAGTTTGCATGTTGATTGCATATTCTCGCTTTTGCTGCATGCATGTTTTCCTTTTTGTTTTTTTTTGTTTGTTTGTTTCATTTCATTTGCTTCCATTTTGTTGTGTTGAGATACATGTTTATTCTCAAGGATTCTAAAGGATAGGTGTTCTTTGCATGACAGATTGGAATTTTTTTGGGAGACTTTGACTCTTTTCTCTTTATAATTTCATTATTTTTTGGTTAATCTTGAAATCTTTGTCTACACTCATCCAAGGTGGTATGTAATGGTTTAAATATGATTTGAGTTTTTTACTCTCAATTGGAAAAGGTTAGCTTGATGACTGAGCACTGACATCACATTAAGTTACATCAAGAAATTTTTGTAAGGTATCAGATGAAGTTATTTCTAAGTGAAAAATCAGAATTCAGGATGTTTCACATTATCCACCATGGCTCCCAACCCACTATTTGGACTTCAATATTTGAGAGTTTCTTTAAGGTCAAATGAAATAATCCCTTTATATTCTATGATGTTTAAAAAAATGAAAGAGAAAAGAAATGATCCACTTAAAGCAACTAAAATTGGGTGTTTCAAGTAATCTCCATCGGGGCTATGGACGCCTGGCTAGTAGTGGAGCACTGCTTGATGGGAGCCAGAGGTATCTCTGTTGGGGCTATGAACATCTGGCTGGTAGCAGAGCTATGCCCAGGATAACCTTGCACAAAACACATTGGTTGATTTCACCTATGTAGCTTGGGCTCAATTTCCTTTGTTTATCTTCATTATTGAAAATGATGGAGTAATAAATCATGCGCACACACTTAAGAGTTAATCCTAATCATTTCTGGACCTGGTTGTTTGTCCATTGGTTCACTCATCTTTTCTCTCTTATACATCCTTTTGAATGATAGTAGCCTTAGGTGTCGGGTTATATCAAAGATTTTGAAATTCTAAAATGCCTAGAGTAATTTTTCCCAGATAGTCACCATTTGTTATGCCTTGCATACCTAACCCCATTAGTTTCCTTGTCTTGAAAATATGGGTCCCTCTTTTTGCTTCAGTAGCTTTGTTTTTTTTTAGCTTTTACCTGGACACCTCGGAACCCCGGAGTCTCGAGGAGACCTTTGTTTATTTTTGAGGTCCTACCCCGGAACACTTGGACCCTGGAGTCCTGAAGTAGGCATTTGTTTTGGTTATGTTTTGACCCTGAAACTTCTGAGGTAGGTTTTTGTTTGTTATGATTGTCATGATCTCGCAACCCCGGATCCCCAGAGTCCCAAAGTCATGCCTTTGTCTCTTTTTGTCATTGAAGTGTCAGGACTCCGGAGTCCCAAGTTCTTCATGTGTTATTGTTAGTAACTTCAGAACCTCGGAGTCCTAAAGTTGTGTTGTCTTGGAAACCCCAGAACCCCGGAACCCCAGAGTCCCGAGGTTGTTTTGCTTGTTTTTCTTTTTTTACCTTGTAACCCCAGAACCCCGGAGTCTGAGGTCTATTTGTGTTTTTTTTTATCTTTTACCTCGGAAGTTCGGAACCCTAGACTCCCGAGGTCTTGTTTAAAGAAACCGTACGCACAAAATTTTCAGGGCTATAAATAGGAGGAATTAACTTTTCTAAGTTCATTTGTGCACTCAAGTTTTTTTTAAACCTTCCAGTTGTGACCTCCCGACTTCACGCCTCTGTGTTTCTAGGTTTTTGCGTGTTTTCTCCCATCAGGTTGGTATATTTTTCTCCTTCCTTGTGTTTTTGTGTTTAGATCTTTTAGTTTTTTAGCTTAGATTTTCCTTTTTCTTTCCTCATTTTGCACGTTTTGTTATTTTCGCGTGTCCTAGGTTTTCCAAACCCCAGATCCCTAGAGTTCCGGGCTTGGTAGTTCTTATAAACCTTGGAACCTTGGACGCCCGGAGTTTTGGGTTTGCTAGTTTTTATAAACCTTGGAACCTTGGACCCCTAGAGTTCTAGGATTGGTCGTGCTTTTACCCTGGAACACCGAAACCTCGGAGTTATGGATCATCTCAAAAACTATGAGTGAACTACCCACAACTTTGGAACCCTGGAACCCCAGAGTCCCGAAGTTATTTTTTATTTGGCCATTGTTTTAACCTTGAAGCCCTAGAGTCCCAGAGTTCCGAAACATCTTTTTGCCACTCAATTGAACTACCCTAAGACTCTGGAACCCCGAAGTCCCAAATTTTGCTTTTCCCATCCATCCCAGAACCTTGGAACCCTGAAGTTCCAGACCCCATTTGTTTTATCCACCTCGGAACCTCGGAACCTTGGAGTTCCAAAGTCAGTTGTTTTAAAGCAAGTTATCCACCCCAGAACCTTGAAGTCCCAAGGTGGATGATGTTATTGATATTTTTAAGTATGCAATGGACTAATTCATGATTCTTTCTTGCAAATCAAAGCATTTAGATGGACCTAACCTCCAACAAGAGAGGCAAGGAGTTGGACAAGCTTCCTATAACCATGAAATATCAATATCAAGAGTAGGTCTATGTGTCAAAGTTGGATGACCAAATAAAATGGGTGACAGATACAAAGGTGGGGCATATCAAGTTAGAAGATATCAAAACACAATTGGACAGAGCAAGGCTAGAGGCCCTCTGAGAAGAATTAAGAGACCAGGTCTGGTGGAAGAAACCATTTTCCCGCAATTGTGACAAGCCCCCGAATTCATTATAACCATTGCACAATTTTACAATACAGATACCAAAAAGTGCACAGATGATCAGGGTAGAATTGTGATTGATTTATCAGCGAATATGCTGGGATTTGTGTTTGGCATCCCTGTGAGGGATGAAGTACTCCTAACTACAGAGGAAGAAGCCTCTAGAGTATGGAATAAGAATATTGCTTCAAAAAAAATGCATATGAATGAGAATTGGTTGGAAGTGGAGAGGAAGAATAATGGCCATAGTCATTTTGAGGGAAGATTTCAAGGAGCCTCAATGAGACTTAATCATCATGCAGAGCAAGGCCTTTGGGAAGACAGATTATCGACACTTCCATCCTTGGATGTTCCATTTTCTGACAACTATACTAATAGGGAAACAATACTTTGATTGGGCCCAAATTCTTTCTGACAACATACATAAGCAGATGAAGGAGGTGCATCAAATGGAGAAATTCTTCTTTACCTCCTATGTTATCTGGGTAGCTGCCCGAGCAGGCAAATTTCCAAGGTTGCAAATAGAGTGCCTGCTAGGCGACCAGGAAGGGCAAAAGAAGGTGTGGGAGTATTACTCATAACTTCCTCTAAACAACACAAAGGCACATTTTAAAAGAATAAACGATGCCTTCCTTTTTTCTGTCATCACCAAACTCATAGGTGATATAGGTTATAGAATCAGCCCAGAAGCAATGACAATCATCAAGAAATGGACATGTTGGTTCATTTAGAACCAACACTCTACATATATCAGAGTTCATGGTTTCATAGGGAACCCTATGATGTTTCCGTGATACTGTAATGATCACATTATACTGTTAGAATATGTCAGATAGATGCTCGACCTTCAATCTCTTTTGTATTAAAAACACAAGGTGGGTATAGATTTTTCAGTCTCTATTGGTTACTTCTCTTGTTCCAAGCTTTAGGTAGCAAAGACAACAGAGCAGGAACTTCAGGATTTGAATCTTAAAGAATTTAATTATGCAAGGGAGTACTATGATCCCTATGACAAGCTAAAGCAAATAATGCCAAAGGCATATGAGGGTCATAAGTCTAGGTTGGAGGCTTTTTGGGCAAACCTCCAAGACAGTTATGAAGTTAGAGAAAAGAAATATTATAGGCTGTCAATACCACATATAAGAAATTTTGAAATAGAGACCAATCTCCCTAAAGAACTAAGGAATGATGGTGAATTATTAGATTTTGTATATAAGGAGCAAGAAATTGACAAGAAGCCTCTCTCTCCAATAAGGTGGTTGGCACAGGAGGATATAGATATAGACAAAATAACTCAAACTGTTATAGATAGAACTAGGCAGTGGCTAAATATGAGCGTTAGGCCAAGCGCTTCAAAAGAGAAGCAAAAGGAATCGACTTCAGGTGTTTCTCAATCAAGGGGTTACAAGGAGTAAGCCCTTAAGACAAGGTCTAGCTCTCAAAAGAACACATCAACTAACCTAGATGAAACTGTCAAACCCAAAGAAAGTACTGAGAAATTATTGAAGAAAGTCAAACAATAAATTAGGAGGTCTGAACTTTTGAAAAAGGCTGTATATTTTGGAGTAAAAGAAGGGCTGGGAGCTATGCCAATAGCAAAGGTACATCCTGTGAGGATGACAATTGGATAAACAGTAGGAGAGGGCATTCAAGAGGAAGATAAACAAGGAAAAGCAGATAAAAGTGCACAACCTCCTCCTCCTGATATGACATGTACATCCACTAAGCCTCCGTCTATCGCCGCAGCACAAGCTCCAATTTTGACCTCAACTGCTATCACCCCTATGCGACCGCCAACTGATATTTTTGGTACAATAGCAGTGCCTCCATGACACAGGTATTAAGACCTACCATAGAAATAGTAAGTGTCCATAGCATCAAATCAAATTCTGAGCAAGAGGATGAGAAACCCATGGAACAACAACCACTTGGAGGAGAGAAGGAGCAAACTGAGTCTAAAGATCCACATGATGAAAGGTTGGTCTTAACTCCTCAAGACCAAGAAGATTTACTTAAAGAAATAGATGATAAGCAAGGTATGGATGAAATTGATAAATATGGAAAGACATTTGAAGAAGAAATCAATTATAAGTTAGGAGAGTTACATAAGAAACAATAATTGAATGTTGATACTGCTCTCCAAGCTAGCTTGGCCCGTCAAATTGCTTCACCCCAGGACCCTAAGAATACAGAAGAAGAGGAGAAAGATGAAGCAGAAGAGCTATCAAGCGTGCACATAGTGATCGCTGACATTATGCCCCACAAAGGTGAAAAAAGATAAGGATGTGCCGCAATGGTTAGACTTCACCTTTGAGAAAAAGAAAAGGAAAGTAGAGCTACCAAAAGTTACATTATAGCAAGAAATCATTGAAGAACCAAGGAAAACAAAGAAAGCCAAGACCATACATCATTTATCAAGAATTGGTTTCTGTGAGGTGATTGTAGATATAGTAGTTCCTACACAAGAAGAAGGTCAGAGCTCTCCAAAGTACCAGGTATCAAAGGTGAAACTGGGTAAGCAAACTAAGTGAGGAGAATTAGATACATTAGAATTGGCTACTAGCATCATCAGGGGGTGAATTGAAAAAGAATACACTTCCTATTCAGAGGTCAAGGCATAGCTAGAACAATACAAGCATTTTTTGGTAGAGATGGGAAATCCCTTGGATACATGTGTTAGTGATAATTTACCTTCAATCTCGTCACTCCCAAAGGGAGAGATAAAAGAATTGGCTGAGGTAAGACAGGTGGCTGCCACGAAAAATTCATGGGCACAAATAAATGTCTCTAAAATTAGACTATTTTTGCAGAACACCATGAAGGAATATAGGATGGCCATGCAAGTTGGAGGAATGTTAGATTCTCGTTTTCAGTAGTGGGAGCAAAGGCTCAAAACTTTTGTCAAGTAGCTTCAGGTTTTGAATAAAGTTTTAAGTCTTGGGAAAGAAGAGATTATAAGGGAGGACCTCTTGGGTGGAGATAGTTGTAAGAATTTACAATCCTACATATACATTTACAAGTTGAAGATAGAAATTCTTCAACAATATGTGGGGATATAACAGGTATTCGGTCTCCTCTCCTCGGGGTAGTGGAATTGTACGATAATTTTGTAGCACAGTTATTAGGAGTTTTTGGGCTTGGAATAACTAATGTTGGAGGTATGGAGGAATATCAGGTACTCCACTAGTTGGATGTGTATGAGGCACAACATTTTGCAACTCCGGCTCAGTTTAGTGTGGCATTAATGGATAGATATACAAATTTAATAACCTAGTGTCAACAAGCTATAGAGACAAATCTAATTGAGTCATAAAACTTGAAAGTATTTGGAAATACAAACTATACAATACATATTATGAAATCATTGTATCAACTTCTGTAGCATGCTCCACTCTCCATCTAATGGAAGTCCAATTTGTTCTAACACATAGTAAGTGACTTGCAAATTTGTCAGCAAATCATAATTAGAAGTAGAACTTGACATCAATGTTTCATCCAAAGCCACATTTATAAAGACATAATTCATTCTAAATTCAATTATAAAACAAAATACTCTTTATTCTTAAATAAACTCATAATTCCTTTAATAAGTCTATATTCTTACACTCTTCCATCCTAAGCTCTAATTGATGATTCTAATGATATCATAATAAATATGAGATTTCTATAAAGAGAACAAAATTTTTATTCAATAGGAAATTGTAGTAGTATCTTTATCCTATCTACATACAATACTTAGGCCTTTCTAATGCCTTAAGTTCAAATAACAAGAAGATAAAAACATAAAGTAAAGGTTGAGATGTGTCATTTGATCTGCAATCCAAGATATCTTCAATAAAATCTTTAGAATGGAGATGAGAACAAGATTTAGGTGCTTTTTCCACCCAACCTTGAAGCTTACACTTCCTCGAAATTCTTGGTCAATCAAGAATACCTGGCCCTGCATGAATTTCTTAGCAAAAAGAATTCAATAGACAAGATGGAATCTGGTGCATGCCTGGAATGATACATGCATTTTCAATTTTTTAATTCAATAAAGAAACAAGCCTGATTAATCAAGGATATGGTAGAGAGCATAAACAAATCCATCTATTTCAATGGTCAATGAGCTGCTCAGCCGAGTATAATGCCATGCACAACAATAAAATATAGTTTGGAAAAGCAAACTATTTTCTCTACGATTTGACATTCGGCACCTGTCCCGAAAGGTAACTTTCCCCACAAACAAAAACATAACTAGCTTCCTAAGTTCATATGATATTGAAGATAAATATAAAGAATAAAATCTTTCGTTTACAACTTTTTGAGAGAATTAAAAAGAAATTTAAAACAAGAAGGTGTAACACATGTATGCATTTTTAACATATAAAAGAAAATAAAATTTAGAAACAAAAGTATGAGTACACATTCTTTTATCTATTTCTCATAACATCCTACTAATGTAATCATACAATAACTAGTATTCCATTTCCTTTGGTTTCCAAATTCCAAGTTAGAATGCATAAGCTCTCCATAATTCTACATGTTTTGGTTGTCTAAATTCTAAGGTTCATACTATGAGTATCACCAATATTAAGAAATATTTCACCATTGCATCTTCTTTTATAAGAACCTAATCTAAAAATAGATTAATATGGTTTAAAATCTGGAAATGTAATACCATGATTCTAATTTCTTCTTTTGATTATTGTCTAAATCTGATCAAAATAAAAACATTCTTTCTTTTTAGATTTCTACAACAAAAAATTGCAAGAGAGCAAGCCTACCTGTGAATTCAAGCTTCAGATTCCAAATGAGAGACGCTGAACCACATATGGAAATCTTCTTATTGCGTTTCTTTTCTTCTCAATTTCTCTATATTCTTTCCTATTCAGAATATTACTATTGTTGTTATATGATCTCCCTTATGTGTTTATATCCTCTCTATCTTCAATATTCATCCTCCCCCCATTCTCTGTGCTAGAGCTTCCAATCTATGCTAATTGCGAGCTATATTATCTCCTATGTTTTTGGATAACTAACTCCATATTTAAAGTTTCTCATGCCACCTTGCAGCACGTCTTACAGTTAACTTGGCCATGAGAGATTTGTTTCATCTATAATCTCCACGTATCTCCTCAAACATAGTGGATGTATTTCATGCAGTGTTCAAGTTTAATTCAAACTCTACTTGCTAAAGTCCGTGATCATATCAAATTCAAATTGTTTTCTTTATGAGTCGATAATAATATTGACTTCCCCTTAACTCATAGTTTTCTATGAGTCGCATTAATACTGATTATTTTTCCACAGTCTCTATGTTAGGAACCGGAAGGACAACTGAGAGGGGGGGTGAATCAGTTGTCAATGAATTTCAACCCAATTAAAACTTAATCCAACTTAATACTTAATACCGATAAACCAAACTTAATGTCGGTTAACAAATTAGCAGTTAATATCAATACTTGTGAAACTTAATGCATGAAACAGAAAGAGAAACAACATCCACAACACATAACATAGATATTTTTGACATGGAAACCCTGTAAGGGGAAAAACCATGGTGGGAAACCTTGCCCACAATCAGATGATACTACTGCAGATAGTATGTGTATACAAATGGGGTTTGCACATGCAGAAAGGCCAACTGCCTAGAGCACACTGCTCAAATGGGAGTCACAATGACTACAATAGGATGGTTAAATCCTAGAATAATGTACTTCTCAAAATAGCATCTCCAATGTTGGATTTAGTACCGGTTAAGCTCTGATAAACACCTTCAAACCTTCCTTGAACCTTCTCGATGGTCTGCTCATATGATCTTCAATATTCACACATACCATGTTACAATACCTTACCATAACAACACTTCCACTATTCATCTCACAAATGAGATCTTACATATATATAGAACCTAAGACCAAATGTGTAGGTCAGCTCGCTAAGAATATTACAATTAAATCAATTACAAATAAGTCTTGATGTGATGCATCATGTCGGCTCAATACATTTACAACAATATCCAATCAAGAAATCATCTCCATAGCGTGTCGTGCTAATCTAGAATAGATAACCCATACCGGTCCATAACCTAGACCAATCTGTTGGTAACAACAAATATGTCAACCCGATTAGACCAATAACCAAAACACCAAGACCAAGTATCCAAACCATGTCTTTGACATAATCAAGTGATCTCCAGATGATAACAAGTCATCATCAGTATCAGTGAACCATATAACCTGTCGGTGAGCATATACCGGTGACTGTGCATAAGTCACTGACCTTGCCGGTGAACACAATGTGTCAGTTCAACAGTAAACCAATATAAACATAGTAAAAAATCAATAATGTAGATCTCCAGAAGGATAAGTGTTGACATCAATGACAAAACTAATGCAACATATCCATAATACCAACACTCTACACTACCAAGCCTAAATGGCATTTACTTCATGCCAAGTCGACTTCCCTTAACACGTACTTGTCAACTATACCTTGCAGTGAATAACTCGCCACCTTAATATATATATATATATATATATATATATATATATATATATATATATATATATATATATATATATATATATATATATATATGTATGTATGTATATATATGTGTGTGTGTGTGTATTTATATATATATACACATACATACATACACACACACACACACACACACACATATATATATTTATGTATTTATATATATATTTATATATGTATGTATGTATTTATATATATATGTATGTATTTATATATATATATATATGTATGTATATACATGTATATATTTTATATATATACATGTATATATATAAAATATATACATGTATATACATATATATATATATACACATACATGTATATATTATATATATACATGTATATGTATATATACATATACATGCATATATACATCCAATTGCACGTATCTGCATACAAAGAACATATAAATCTATGATCAATATCCATAGTTAATCTTCTTTTAACAACAAATATTTCTTTAAAATAAAGCATATCTTTTGCAAGCACTCATGCAATTCGAATGTTAAATCAATCACAAGATCAAATCATACAACCATCATATATACATTTATATGTTCTAATAGTGGTGTGTGAGATTCCATATACTCTAGAAAAGTCCATGAGCTAAGACAACTCTACTTGAACCATGTTCTCATCTTCATCCACATTCACCTGTTCCTGCATTCACTCGCACTCAATTGCTCATTAGCAATGGCGATCCCAATTTCATAATAAGAATAATGTTGGTCATTCAATTGTATGTAAATCATTTCATTACATTCAATCTCATATCTTATTTCATTAACAATTCCATTTCTATTTCAATTTTATTGCATAAATGAAAAGTAAACATTATTTTCATAATAAGATAATTATTGATAAATATGGTTTGTGACAACATTCAAGTTTATCAATGGTTTGGTGAAGGCCAAAAAGCTAGCCTCTATTGGCAATATTATAAGGATATTGAGAAGGTTGTTGATGATTATGGACATAACTGATTAAAGATGTTTTACTGCCTTGATATTATTATTTTGTCATTGATGTCAAGAAATTGATTTTCTAATTCAGTATGATGTTGCCATATCTTAAGAAATATGATATAAAGATTATAAAGAAGTCGGTAAAGACACAGGAAAGAATATGATGAGTAAGGGGATAAGTTATTCAATGGGCAACTGTACCGAGTTAGACAATGATGAGATCTTGATGTTTTAAATTGTTTTAACATCATACATATGTTGTAAAATGTAAAGGTTAATACTATACTATGTTATCAAGCAAAGAACCTAGTCGGTAAACCCTAAGGAACCTAGTCGGTAAACCCTAAGGTTATCGCAATCGGTAAATGAAGACAGAATGTCTACCAAGTGAAGTTTAGTATTCACCGAGTTGTAACCGAGCTATAACAGAATGCATTAAATGTTTACATGTGATATTTAATGAAAGATGCTAATGAGCTGGAATAGATCAATGATTGGCAAGCCGTAAAAGAAGTTTGTTAATGAATCTAAGGCAATGGAAAGTCGACAAGAAGATCTATAGCTCAGATTGAACCGCATTACCCTAACACAAGTTCCAAGGTGATTGTGCAAGTTCTAAGGTGGGGTAAAATGTTTTCAGATCGAAAGATACAATGAACCTGGACAAGATTGAAGATCTGATGGCTATGATTGATCATGGGAAATGTGATCAAGGAGATTAAGTGGTTAGAAGATTGTTTATAAATAGGAAACTGTTGATAAACAATGGATGCGGGCAAGTGTATGCACAGGGATGCTACATAGTGATTATCGAGCACAGAAGCTTGAAGACCTATTAGAATAACAGAGTATTGATGCCTAGCAGATAGACAAGATTAGTTCTATGTCTAGATTGTATTGAACAAATAGGAATCTACTTTAGCATTTTAGATGTGAGGTTGCAGATAGATTGTATTACTGTTATTTTGAGAAAGTGACAGGAAATCTCTTAACCAAGTGGACTTAATAGTCTTATATGTAAATCCTCTAACAAGGTGACATTCTGATTGAGTGTTTGAAATCCTTTGATAAGGTCACTTCTAACAAAGTGAAGATTCTAACAGATCTGAGGGAAATCCCTTAACCGGGTCACATCTAGCAATGTGTTTGTAATCTTTAACAAGATTTGCTTTTAACCAAGCATACTCTAGAAGAGTATATTTCTTAGTGGGTCCGAAATCCCACAATGGTTTTTCCCTATTTGGGTTTCCATGTTAAATCTGGTGTTATGAGGTTTATATTGTTCATATGCTTTTAGGTTTGCATATCTGACAGTGTTTGGTTATATGACTGATATATATGTTACCAAGGTTGAATCTGATGTTTTTATGGATGATTAAGTTTGTATGATTCACCCCCCCCCCCCCTCTCATCTTGTTGGCTATTGGATTTGTACTTATATTAAGTATTAGAACTATTAGCCTCATTTGTGTCCTTAGGAAATAGGTCCAAGTCAAACTTCATTTTTTCTCCATCTTATTTTTTAAAGAAAATTTTTGAATGTATTGTTATGTTGTATCAAACTCTTCAGCAAACCAAGGTCTATCAATCTTTGTACCCGTCCATGCAGCTTCTTCATCCCCTTTTTAGCCTTATCCAGACAATCCTGTGCTTCCCATAGTTTCATACATTTTTGAATGATAAATGATGCCTTTACTAAGAGATCAATGCAGTCATGAATTCCCTTGGATACTAAATATTTATCATTGGCTTTGTAAGATGTTTGCAAAATTTGACTTCCAATTTTCTCTCTTGAATTCACATTTTTGTTCTGAGAAATGTATTCAGTGAGCTTCCCATAATGTACTCTGAGATTTCCAATCAATTCAAACAATTGGCATAATTGGTAAGTCCTCTATGTTATTTTCTCCCAAATGTTTTGTTTTATATACCATATTGTTTGTTTTCGAGATCTGGTCAATTTGTCTTTGGAAGATTTAATTTTATTACACCTTTTGCAGCTCTTGTGTCAGTCTTTCATTGTTTTTTCTTTCTTCTTCTACTTTTTCTTCCCACTGATTTGTTCTTTCCTTCTCATGGTCGAATTGGTTTTGTAAATTTTTTTGTTGAGGGAACAACATTGTCTAGATTTTTCTATAATTGTACTGAAGAGGTTCTTTCATTTTCAAAATTTTTGATGCTTTCAGCTAAGCTTTTTTTAAGTTCATTCAGTTCCACCTTTGTCTATTTTTTCTCTGTACTTGTAGGTGTAGAGGCATATTTATTTATCCTTTTCTATAATTCATTACTCTTGTTATCTAAAACTTTCCTCTTTGCTTTCTCATTTTCTAGGTTTGCTCGTAACTTTTGTATTTGTCTCTCTATCTTATCTCTCTCTCTCTCTCTCTCTCTCTCTCTCTCTCTCTCTTTCTTGAGCAATGATATGTACACCACTTCATTGGTCTTTCTTGACACATTAATTTTTTCCATATTTTTAACTCCTGAAAAATCATCCATTTGGATGGTGCTAACGTGAAATTGGGAGGGATCAATTTGATTCTCTAGTTTATTTTGATTTGGAATTGGGGGAATGACAATCATGTACTCCATCATTTCTTTATTTGGGTCATATGTGGGAAATACCATGTTCATTGCAGGTTGTTCCTCTACAACTATAGTACCTACAACCTTCATCATTAGCTTCCTTTCTTCTTAATTTTTATCTACTCTCCCTCTAAATTAATCAATAAAATTATTGTATTAAAACTCTGGGGTTGCTGACACAATTGAATGTTTGAATGATGAAATAGAACTTGTATTGATGTAGGCACCTCCACCTATGCCTGTGGCTCTAACTATTTCATTCTGATGTCTAGAAAAATCTACAAAACCCATTCTTAATCTTGTCCCACTCTCACTTAGAGTTGGGGTTATCAGACTCATTTGAGGGGTTTGTTCTAAATTTGGAAACAATACCTTCATGGTGGAACTCGATTGAGTTGGAGTTGCACTTGTCATTATTGTCATAACCTTTTTCTTCTTTAGAATGCCTTGATCACTGGGATTCTATATATTATCTTCTACTATTGGCCTCTTTTGAGTGATTTTTTTGTTATTGCATTTGTTGACCACAACTAGTACCAGTACCCATACCATCCCCACTAGTGGTAGTAGCACTTGATTCACCATCATGTTCTAGTTGTGATTGAATTTGAGTGTTGGTATTTTACGCTCTAACAAAATGAGGTTCAAATTTATAAGTATTACCTTTCCCTTTTGATTCAAATCCAATGCCTCGATGATCTACAGTTTTTCTTGGTTCTACCTCCAGTGGCATCCAAGTGCCTTGTCCTTTGGACCCTAGACCACCACCTTGATAACCCAGTTTTCCATTATGGTTACCCTTGAAGTATATGTTTGTTTTATGGTCTCACTCAAAATAGATGTTTTTGCACAATCTGCAGTAGTTGTTGGAGTGTGACCTGAGGGTATCTCATTATCACCATCATTATCTCTATCATTATCACTATCATTATATGCTTCAAAGGGATTCTCTGTATTCCATAATTTGCTAAACTCAAAATCCTCTAGGATATCTTCAAAATCTTCAATAGTCTTTGGTTCACCTAGATTCTTCCTCATAGACCAAAAATCTTTGATTTTGTTTCGTGTCTAGTTTTCCTCTACTCAAGATTTTGATAGAGAATCTGGGATAATTTTTCTAGTAGATGGAACATCAGCTCTTTTGTAAAAATAGTTGGACCTCTTGATTTGGATCTCTTGCTATGTTGTTCTTTGTGGGTGCAATCCCTTTATTTGTGCTAACAATTGTTCTATAGAAATGCTTTTCTCAGTAGTAGTTTCCTGCATCACTTTTTTGACCTCATCCCAAGAATCCTTGTTTTTCAACATTTCTAACAAGGGTTTACTTTCACATTGGATTTTATTTGCAGAGTTGTTATTTGCCACAACCATTGATTTAATAATGTTGCATGGATCATATTGCCAATAAATATCAACATCAAATTAAAAAAAATAAAAAATTCATGTACCACATTGAATGCTTTTCTCTCAAATGTGAACCCTTGACATGATAAATGTAATGAAGGAAATATGCTCTTCTTTTGTTGACCAACAAAGTAGAGCTGATCTGTACTCTGCATATTTTGTACATATTCCAATGCAAAAACCTTCTTTGTCACATGTATTGGAAGTTTGTAGGGTTATACTCCCAATCCATAAAACCTTAACACAATATAATCTTTCATGAGGAACCAGTTAGCCAATTGAATTTTAGGTCCTAGTTGAATGCAATCTCTACAAGACTTGGCCAATCTAGGCATTGGAGTATTTGTAATTGGATGATACATTGGAGCCAAAAATAAGTCTACAAAATGGTTGTAATTCCTTCTCTTATCATGCATCCTTATCTTAGTGGTCCATTCATATATTGGACACATTGTTCTTACCTCAACATCCTTATACACCTCAATCTAAATCTTGTTGGTCTCGAACATTCCATGATATTTCACTAGAAGAAGATGGCACAAGTAGGTTGTAAACCTAAATGTGTTAGAGGAAACCTCTTTTAATGATTACAAATTGTTTGTGCATGGATTAAACAATATGCTCAACAAAATTATATCAATAGGTTGATTAACACAATGAATATTAAATACCATTTCAAGGAGGCTTGCACCCACTTCCTTGTTATTTTCCAATCTAAGGCAAAATGTTAGCATGGCAATAGTATCATGAACCCATGGCACAAAAATATCTCCTTTATAAGGAGGATTATGATTTTGATCCAATTGGATACCATCCATTGTTATAGATTTGAGATAATTATTTTCCCCTCTTTATTGATTTCTTCATAATCACAGGCAAGCATTTCTAGGTCAATATGGATGTTTGAGTTTCCAAAATCTTTTGCTCCAAACCCTCTGTCCAACAAAATTTCAAATTCTTCCTCAATAATGGATAAAATTTCCTTTTGGGTATTTTTATTAACAATTATTTTTCTATATTCGTCATAATTTTAGACCCAGTCCATGACAATTTTTGCGCAAAGGAAAACCTCAAGTAAGATCATGCGTTCCAATCCCACACCCATGGTGTAGCTTTATTTATGTTTTGTCTTAATGTTTTGTTATATAAAATATTTTGTGCTCTGGCCTCTGCAACCTTGTTATCACACAAAAATCTAGGTTTTGTGGTTCACCTACCATGGATTATAGGATCATAAATATCATGGTATTCATCAGTGAAACCTAGGGTTTTAACCAGTTGGGCATAGTCTATCTTTGTTGGCATTTTTGGATGAATTGATTATGTGTTGCATTTATGTTTTGTCATTGATGTCAACACTAGTTGTTATGGTTGGTTACTGGCAAACAAGTTTTGGTTACCGATAGAAGATCTAGTGTTACCAACATAAGAGACTATCTTTTGGACACTTCCGACATGTTTGGATCCATGGAATGTGATTGGTTACATGTGGTACATGCTTTTGTAACATGTCTTGGCCATATGGTATTGACTTGGTAATCAGATGCTATCATACACTCTGGTAAACCCTTACCGGCACTAGTTTAAGGCTCTACCAATAGAGCTTTCACTGAGGAATCTTGACAAGATGCATAATTGGTGTTGGTGCAGCTTCTACATGAATTTCAGGATGTTGAAGATGTTCTTTGATCATGCTTCAACTGATTGAAGACATTGCTTTGGCATGGTGGACCCAAAATAGGTCTGGTACCTATCTAGGTTATGGACCGATATCATGTTACTCTACACGTTACCAGGATGTTTAGGGATGTTTTATGGATTTTTTATTGTTGTTTTGGTCTTAAGTCGACATGGCATATAATTGTAATATGGATTTATGTGATGATCTTATTGTAATATATTTTAGGTGGCCGACCTAATTGGTTTAGGTCTTAGGGTTGGTATAAAATGATGTAAGATCTCATTGTAATTTGGAGTCATGGTCTTGGAATGTAATATCATATGCGAAGGAGATTTGGTCGATCATAGGTGATTGAATTGGGATTAAGGAAGAGGTTAAAGGCCTCCGGTATTGAGCTTAACTAGGACTATAATCAGACATGGTATATGCTATCTCCGACAGTTCACTCAATTGGATTGTTGTCCATTTATCTTGAGATGGTTGTTGCCTCTCTGTAGTCAGTGAGACTCTTTTGTAATGACCAGTATGCTCTAGGCAGTGTGCCTTCCTACATGTGCAGGCCCCTCATTATAACACATACTTTCTGTAGAAGTATCATCTGACTATGGGTAGGCTTCCCACCATGGTTTTTCCCTTTTCGGGGTTTCCACATACAAATCATGGTGTTATGTGGTATGCTCACTTTGCATTGATTATCTGTTTAACTGTTAAGTTTCATTGTTTACCGGTATCTATTTCTGCTTTACCGATACTTAATATTGTTAAAGGTTATTAAGTGGATTAAATGTTATAATTTGTTAACAACTGATTCATCCCCCCCTCTCAGTTGTTTACCGGTTATCCTAACAATTGGTATTAGAGCTTTGGTCCTCTTTTGCAGAAGCTTAACCGCTTGAGGTAGATCCTATGGCAGCTAACACTTCGAATCCACTGGCAACTATTTTTAGAAAAGAAATCCCTAAGCTTGATGGAACAAATTATGGGATATGGAAAATTTGAATGGAGACTCATCTTAGATGTTTGGGCAAGGACATTTGGGAGATCACTGAGAAATGATACACACCTTATGATCCAGCATCTAGCAATCCTACTCCAGCAGACTTGGACAAGAATATTGAAAATGATTGCAGAGATAGAGAAGCCCTCTTGTGTGCACTTACTGATCAGCAAATCATGGGATTGACAGATTAATTATCGGCAAAGGTTATGTGGGAAAAATTGCAAACTTTGAATGAAGGTGATCCTACTATCAAAATTGCTAAACTTGATGGCTACCGGGTAAGATATGTAAACTTGAAGATGGAAGATAATGAAACAATTGTCGTGTTTATGGAAAGAGTAAATGAGATTGTTATGGTAATTCAATGTTGTGGAGGATTTTTGAGTGAAGATGAAATAGTTTCCAAAGTCTTAAGATCCCTTCCACCGGCTTACAAGATGAAGGTAACTGCAATTAATGAGTTCAGAGCAATGGAAAAATCTTTAGTTAACAGAGATATTCTGATTGGGAAATTATTTTCTTTTGAGCTTGAAGAATTTGGATCTTCTGGAGCTGTAAAGTCTGAACCTTCTTTTCATGCATCATCATCATCATCTATAGGAAAAAGTGATTGGAACGTTTTATATGCAAAATAATTGGAAGACATGAGTAAAGAAGATGAAGAATTTGAGAAACTTGAAGCCTTATTTGCTAGAAGAGTACCTAAAGGTTTGATAGGAAGTAAGTATGAAGGAAAAACACCTTTTAAATGTTTTGCAAGTAATAAGATTGTCATTTTGCATCTAGATGTCCTGAAAGGAATGCAAGTTTTGAGGAAAGAGTTAAGAAATCATTTTAAGCCTAACCATAATAGATATAGATTCAAGAAAAGTAAACAATGCTACATAGCAGATGAGGAAGGAGTAACTGATGACTCTGGAGATGAACCGGCAGAAGACTCTACTAGTGAATCCGACAATGGAAAGGAATGGGTGTTCTATGCTTTAAAGGAAGATGAACCGGAATTGGCTATCAAAAATGAAGAAAAGGCCTTGGCAACAAAAGTTGTAGATAAGGATGAAGGGGTAATTGATAGTGGATTCTCACATCATATGACAGGAGATAAAGGGAAATTTTTGTCCCTACAAGAATACAATGGCGGCCAAGTTAGATTTGGAGATGACAAAGCATGTATGATTAGAGGTAGAGGTATTATTTCATTGGATGGAAAGAATAACACTGATAATGTCTATTATGTAGAAGGTTTAAAGAATAATCTTTTGAGTGTTGGTCAATTGGTGGACAAGGGTTTCCAACTTCATTTTAAAGATAGAAAATGCAAAATCATTAACAAGACTGGTTTGGAGATTGCAACTAGTACTCAGATTGGAGGTAATATCTTTCACTTGAACACTGTTAATAAGACATGTTTTATTGCTCATATTGATGAGAGTTGGTTATGGCATAAGAGGTTGTGTCATGTTAATTTTGATTGTATTGTTAAGATCAGTTCAACTAAGGCAGTTAGATATATACCTAAGATTATGAAGCCTCATAATCTGGTATGTAAGGAATGTCAATTGGGAAAGCAAGTTAGAAGTTCTTTTAAGAGCATACATGATAAATATAATGATGTACTTGATTTGATTCACACTAACTTATGTGATCTAGCAAGGAATAGAAGCTTTCAAGGTGATAGGTATTTCATGTTGATTATTGTTGACTATTCTGGGATGATGTGGGTGACTTTTCTTAAGGAGAAGTCTAAAGCCTTTGAGAAATTCAAGATCTTTAAAGCAAAGGTTGAAATAGAATCTGGATTCAAAATCAAATGTCTAAGATCAGATCATGGAGGTGAGTTCACTTCTCATGAATTTAACAGTTATTATGAGACAAATGGAATTAGGAGATGGTTATCTGCACCTCGGACTCCTCAACAAAATGGAGTGGTGGAAAGAAAGAACAAAACCATTTTGGATGCAGCAAGATCTATGATGATGGAAGCCAAATTGCCTCATATCTACTAGAGAGAAGCAGTGAGTACAATAGTCTACACATTCAACAGAGTTCCCATCAAAGGTGAAACCGGTAAGACTCCTTATGAATTATGGTTTGGACATACACCTACTATTAAATATTTCAGAATTTTTGGAAGTAAATGTTATATCAAAAGAGATGATTCAATTGGAAAGTTTGAACCTAGATGTGATGAAGGGACATTTCTTGGTTATTCAATTCAAAGCAAAGCATGTAGATGTTATAACAAAAGATTGCAGAAAATTATGGAGAGTGCTAATGTGAAAGTGGATGAGCAGTACATAAATCATTCTATAGCATATGAAAGGGAACCAGTATTGGAAATGATCATAAATAAACCGACAATACCTCAACCAGTACTAGAAAATGAGACAGTTACACCAGCACAATCAGAAAATTCAACTGTGACTAATGATCAGAGTAGTGAACCTGAAGTTCAGAAGACACCAAGGTATGTAAGATTAAATCATAGTGAAGATCAAATCATTGGAGATAGGAACAAGAGAGTTATGGCAAGAAGAAGACTGGCAAATGAATAGGTATGTCTTATTTCTCAAATTGAACCGACATCTATTATTGAAGCTTGTAAAGATAAACATTGGTTAAAGGCTATGGAAGATGAATTAGATCAAATAGAGAAGAATGAAACTTGGACTTTAGTTCCCTGGCCTAAAAATAAGAATGTTATTGGAACTAAATGGGTTTTAAGGAATAAACTGAATGAGGATGGTCAAGTTGTAAGAAACAAGGCTAGATTGGTTTGTAAAGGATATTCTCAAATGGAAGGAATTGATTATGGTGAGACATTTGCACCTGTAGATAGAATTGAAGTTGTTAGACTATTTCTTGCCTATGCAGCTGATAAGAACTATAAGGTTTATCAAATGGATGTTAAATGTGCATTTTTGAATGGTGAACTTGAAGAAGAAGTATACATTGAGCAACCTGATGGATTTTCATTGATAGATGATAAAGATATGGTTTGCAGATTAAAGAAAGCTTTATATGGATTGAAACAGGCTCCTAGAGCTTGGTATGCAAGGTTGGATAAATATCTTTTGAAGCTTGGTTTTACTAAAGGCAGTGCTGATAGTAATTTATATTATAAGATCATTGATGATGATATTCTAATTATTGAAGTATTTGTTGATGATATCATTTTTGGAAGAGAAGATAAATTATGCATGAAATTTGCTAACAATATGAAGAATGAATTTGAAATGTCCATGATTGGTGAGATGAAATTTTTCTTAGGTTTGCAGATTACTCAAATTGATAAAGACATTTTTATCTGTCAAACTAAGTATCTGAGGGAATTGTTGAAGAAGTTTGGTATGGATAATTCCAAACTGGTAAGTACTCCTATGGTGACAAGTGAGAAATTATCTATCAAGGATACTTCTACACCAGTAAATCCGACAAGGTATAAGTCTATGATTGGTGGTATGTTATATCTAACTCAGACTAGACTCAATATTATGAATGCAATAAGTATTGTTTCAAGATATCAAATTAATCCTAAAGAAAATCATTAATATGCAATAAAGAGGATATTTCAGTATTTGCAAGGAAGAACAGAATATGGTTTATGGTATTCTAAAAATGATGATTTCACTTTATGTGCATATATTGACTCAGATTGGGTAGGAGATATTGATGATAGGAAGAGAACTTCTGGTGGAGCTTTCTTTCTTGGAAATAAACTAGTTTCATGGATCAGCAAAAAATAGTCATGCATTTCTTTATATATTGCAGAAGCTGAGTATGTTGCAGCAACAACTAATTGCACTCAAGTCTTGTGGATGAAGCAAATGTTGAAGGATATCAGGGTAATTTGTAGTGAATTGGTAGTTATCTACTGTGATAACTCTGTAGCTATTGACATGTCTAATAATTTGGTATTTCACTCTAAGACTAAGCATATATCAATAAAGTATAACTTTTTGAAGGACAAGGTAGAAGCAAAGGAAGTCAAATTGGTATATGTGAACACTAAAGAATAGATTGCAGACATATTCACTAAACCGATGTCTAAGGAATCATTTGAGCATTTGAGAGAAAGGTTAGGAGTTTTTGCCAGACTTGATTGATGTAGTTTGTCATCAGTCCGAAATGCATTGTTATAAACATTATTCATTCTAGTACTGATGAGTGGTGCTACTACTCAGGGGGAGTAGTCAACTTTGAGATTCAGAGGTTTACATTATTGCTTTGATATTTTTGTCAAATTTATCTCATTGATGTCAAAGGGGGAGAGATATTGATGTGAAAAATAAGAATTGGAGTTGTATACATTAGGGGGAGAGTTATTGATATTCAGGAGATTGTTGGTTGTCTTACATAGGGGGAGATTTGTTTAGAATTTCTTGGTACTTAGATTTTTTTCACATCTAGTGTTGCCATCAATGCCAAAGGGGGAGATTGTTGGCATTATTGGATGAATTAATTATGTGTTGCATTGATGTTTTGTCAATGATGTCAACACTAGCTGTTATGGTTGGTTACTAGTAGACAAGTTTTAGTTAACGGTAGAAGATCTAATGTTACCGAAAAAAGAGACTATCTGTTGGACACTTCCAACATGTTTGGATCTATGGAATGTGATTGGTTACATGTGGTATGTGCCTTTGGAGCATGTCTTGGTCAGATGGTATTGACTTGGTAATCGGATGCTATCATACACTCTGGTTAACTCTTATCGACACTAGTTTAAGGCTCTATCGACAGAGCTTTCATTGAGGAATCTTGATAGGATGCATAATTGGTGTTGGTGTAGCTTCTACATGGATTTCAGGATGTTGAAGATGTTATTTGATCCTGCTTCAACTGCTTGAAGACATTGCTTTGGCGTGGTGGACCCAGAATAGGTCTGGTACCTATCTAGGTTATGGACTGGTATCATGTTAACATGTACTCTAGACGTTATCGGGATGTTCTAGGATGTTTTATGGATTTGTTATTGTTGTTTTGGTCTTAAGCTGACATAGCATATCATTGTAATATGGATTTATGTAATGATCTTATTGTAATATCTTTTAGGTGGCCAACCTAATTGGTTTAGGTCTTAGGGTTGGTATAAAATGATGTAAGATCTCATTGTAATTTGGAGTCATGGTCTTGGAATGTAATATCATATGCGAAGGATATTTGGTCAATCATAGGTGATCGAATTGGGATTAAGGAAGAGGTTAAAGGCCTCTAGTATCGAGCTTAATTGGGACTGTAATCAGGCATGGTAGATGCTATCTCTGGCAGTTCACTCTATTGGATTGTTGTCCATTTATCTTGAGATGGTTGTTGCCTCTCTATAGTCAGTGATATTATTTTATAATGAGTAGTACGCTCTAGGAATTGTGCCTTCCTGCATGTGCAGGCCCCTCATTGTAACACATACTTTCTACAAAAGTATCATCTGACTGTGGGTAGGCTTCCCACCGTTGTTTTTCCCTTTACGGATTTTCCACATACAAATCATGGTGTTATGTGGTATGGTTTCTTTGCATTGATTATTTGTTTAATTGTTAAGTTGCATTGTTTACTGATATTTGTTTTTGCTTTACCAGTACTTAATCTGGTTAAAGGTTATTAAGTGGTTTAAATGTTATAATCTGTTAACAACTGATTCACTCCCCCCCTCTCAGTTCTTTACCGGTTATCCTAACAATTTTTTGTATCTCTTTGCCTTTCCCCATCGTTGATAGTCTGGTACGGTAGTGGTGGTAGACAAGCTTGAAAATGTAAACCTTCAATGCTTGGTCCCCTAATTCCACAATCTAAACTACAAGATTGAAAAAATGAAAAACATGGGATGTAGGTGTTCTATATTTATCTCAGGAGCTTACTCAGAATTTGAATTTGAAATGATGAATAAATAGATTGGTGTAGACAAACTCTGTTGCACCCCAAATCTGCATTCTGGATCTCCTTGCTTAAGTAGTTACTCTAAAGTCCAATCTCCTTTAATTTCAAGGGCTTCCTCAAAGGGAAAATCTATGGTTAAAATTCATTTCTTTTTCTTTCTATCTTTTCTTAAAAAATTTCATTCTTGACAATGCTCACACATGTCTCTATTCCAGAGATTTTTTGTAGAAACTTGTATCCTTCAATACTTTGGCTCGAAATAGAGCTTATGTCATTGATCTGCAATCATCCAATAATCATTAATTATAGAATTATAGTTAATTAAGTGTATAATTTAGTATAGTTAATTAGACATTTCTCACACGTGTCTCTATCCCACACACTTCTTATAGAAACTTGTGACATGTGTCCTTCAAAACTTTGGCCAGAAATAGAGCTTATGTTGTTGATCTGTGATCATCTAATGATCATGATATTGCTTATAGTTAATTAAGTATTCAATAAACAATTTAGTATATTTAATTAGATAGTGCTCACACATGTCTCTATTCCATAGAGATTTTGTCATTGACTGGTTGGAGTAGGTAGTCAATCTTTTAGTTATGACTTGAGTCTCCTTCATCATCATCGTAACCAACCCCTTCTGTTAGCCACCCAATCAATTTGTTTTTTCAATATTTTACTCGCACTTTCTTTGAGATCAATGATCCAGATCAATGCCCGACTGCAGTTAGTCTAAGATAATCATTCACCTTAAGTCCGCAGCCCCACCTGCACACATGGCACATGGGCCTTGTTGACATCTGAATTTTCTTAAGTGGACTAATAAGCTTCTACATGTTGGAGTTCAAAGACACATCAAAAATGGTGGGACCAATCTATCCAATTCATAAGCCATAGTATTAAGCGCTCACCTCCTATTTATTTGACGACCTAAACCATTGCGTAGTTGCACGATTAATCAAAGATGCTGGCTAGAATTTACTCTGCAACTCCACCTGCACACATGGTGCATGGGCCCTACCAATAGTGACGACATGCACTTGGAACACTAAATGAATGACATGTGGAAATCCATGTAACATGGTGAGGACATGGGTCTAACATGCTTGTCTCCTAAGTGAGATAATGTGGGAATGTTCTGTAAGATCAATGACCGAGACCTTCGCACAATTGAACAATTAGCAGGAAGTGCTCAATGAAGCTAAATCCATAGTGCTGAAGGTTTTTATAAATGGTGGAAAATAAAAAATAATAGACATGAGCATGCTTGTTTCTCATTTGTTGCTGCCAGACAAAGAATTAGTTGTTGGGACAACTTTTGTATATCTAATTCAACAACTAGTTCTAACCATTAAACTAGTATACGTTCTTGCAGTAAATACATCCAATTTCCCATTGTTATCCACAAATTTTTCATTATATTATCTTCATTCCAGTTTAGTTTTATGTTTACCATGCTCAAAAATTATCTATATGTTTTATGCAATCTGAATTTACCATTGTAAGGGTTTATGCTCTAGGATTTTCTGTATGAGCTATAGCTGCATTTGTTACATTAATCATTGCTTTCTTTGTGTGTCTTTCAATTTCATGAGACTAATTTATCATCTAGAGTTGCATAGAGAATCATTTAAAGTTTTATTTTGAAACCCTGGCTATTACCTTTGTCTATTTATATAAACCCTCTGATAATGGTCGAATCTTCTAGCTTTGGCAATGACCTAGTAGACATAGTAGACACTGCAATTTGCAATTTGTTGTCTTCTTTTATTTGTTATATTTCAATCTTGTCTTTGTGAATTGTTTATTTATAATGCATGCAATTTCAACACTTATAAGTGTTGAAATTGCTCACTATCAAAAGAGGGCATATCAGTGGCATTTGAATAATCAAATGTCACTAAGGTGGCCTTTTTGATAGGAGCAATTTCAACACTTTTATGCATATCTTGTTTTTGTTGTTCTTATATTCTTATGTTCTTGTTATGTCATATCTTGTTAATTTCAACACTTATGTGGCTTCTTTTGCTAGCGAGCAACACACTTAGGTGACATTAGTGAAAAATCAAATGAGATTTATAACAACAACATCAATTCATTGGTACAATTATATGAGATTTTGGAAAAACAATGGAACAACACAGTTAGTTAACATTAGACAGAAATCATATCTTCTTTACAGTTGAATTTTAATAACAACACCATCAATGCATATTTATATATCACTTAGTTGAAGACATAAAAAAATCATGAGATTCATAACAACATCATCAATTCATTGGTATAATCATATGAGATATTTGAAAAACAACAGCGGAGTTCTGAAAAACATTACAAAATATGGCAGTATGTTATTTTATTATCATATCATAGTTATATTTAAACTCAAAATCTACTCTTCAGAGTGCTCAAAAAATACCATTGACCACAAACTAGATCAACTATCCATATGGTTATTAAATGGAGGATGTGTCATATATCCAAGCCCAGTAGGTTGTGGCCCAATAGAGTCTAGCCTAGTAGAGGTTGTAGATAGGAATTTGGAAATCATCAAAGCAAGTAGCAAATTAGACTAGCTCAATCACAAAAACCCAATTGCAATGACAAGAAATACTATTACACTCAATAGAAAACATGAAGACAAGATATTCAAAATGAAATTAAAGCAAACCAAATGCAGATATCTCCTTCATAATTCTCCATTGTCCATCTTTCTCCTTCAAATTGCTTTGTTTGTGGATCTCACCTACAAGTGCATAAGCATAATATGAAAGCAAGATTGACAAGACAGCATAAGGATACTAGAAGCGTGATTGATTGATCAGATTCAAAAATGTGATTAATTGATTGGGATCCTTGATTGAAGAAATTCATCCAATTTATAGACAAATTGTAGAGATGACAAGATTAGCATGAAGAGATTTGAAAGGAAATTTCAAATCAAGAATGACAAATATGACAAATTATGACAAAATTGACACTTTCTATGCAAAATTGATTGATTGACAAATTATGACAAATTATGACAAATTGCTATGTCAAAATTGATTGATTGACAAATTATGACAAATTGACAAGATTGCTATGTCATTCCCATGAAATTAGGGGAAATATTAGAAAAATAGGGGAAAATAGAAAATTAGATGAATTGGAAAATTAGGAAATTAGGAATTAGGAGAAATTAGTAAATTGGAAAATTAGGTAAATTAATTAATAATTTTTCATTCATTAATTAATTCACAAAAAGGGGGGGAATTAATTAGCCAATTAAATAAAAATTTAATTGTGACAAGAAGACTTAGGATAAATAAATAAATTATTTAACCTAGAGGGAAAATGATAAACAAGATTAAATGAATAAATCATAAAACCTTAGAAGATGAATTAGAAATGCAAGGATGACAATTAGGTCTTGACTAAAGATAATTGATGTTGATTCAATCATGATTCTAATTAACAAAGGACCAATGCTGACAAATGATTGAGATTGGTTGACAAACTGACCAAGATTGATAAAGAGACCAAATTGATAGGTGCCAATTGACGAGGAACGATGACAAATCGATCGCAAAATTGATGAGATTGACAAGATCAACGATCGATGACAAATCAATCGCAAAATGACGAGATTGAAAAGGATGAGGATCGATGACAAATCGATCGCAAGATGATAAGATTGACAAGAGGACAAAACCCTAATTCCATCATCGATTAGGATTGACGATGTCCAAAAGATGACAAATGAGCACACACATTGATGCGACAGGATAAGATCGACCAAAATCATAACTGAAGATTGTTATCGACAAGACCTAATTTGAAAGCGAGACAAATGAACAATGCAGAAGAAGGACTCGATGTTCGCAAATGATAAAGACCAAGTGCGCAACATAGAAGAAATGTTAATGCGACACAAGAACCCTAAAATAAGGCAATGCACAGATGTTAAAGTATGACTCCGCAAGCGTTGACCATTTTTAGATGTCTACAGAGGTGTTTTCTTGGTTTGGAGGGGCTTGTAAGCAACTTGCTATGCGAGCAATGTAGTACCCCTCCTCGATCAACCTCTTTTTGTATATTTTGATTGAATTTAGTGACTGTTCAGTGGAACATTTTTGTATATTGATTTGGATGTTATGCGATGTTATTTCATGCTTTATCTGCATGCATGGTGTATGCTTTTATGTAGTATCTCAGTGCTTATGTTTAATGTTATTTTATGGATCATTATCATAGACTGACACTTTTACCTTACATTGTGATGCATTATTTATATGTTGTGTGTTTGCAAGTGTATTGGGATGCGAGGGGATGATTTTCCTTCAATCACTCCAGTGAGATAGGGAATGTCACGATTCTCCTTCATTGGTGTGCATGTCGTGTCTGTATATATATATTATTCTATATGCACATGTGATTCTTTTGTATAGGACATTGTAGGTACTAGTACCAGGTAGGTATAGGGTATTGACTCCACCTGGTTTCACAGGTCTGAGCATGCCTTTTTATATCCGATGGGAGTGGAGGAGATAGTTGTTGTACCCTAGTTTGACCCACAGTCACACTCGTGTAAGTGTTGTCAGTTGGTTGTCTTCCCTATCTGGCTGTTATGCGAGTCATGGTGCTTTGGTTTGGTCATTTGAGAGTTGTCATTTGATCATTCTTGGTTTTGCGTGGTTTCATTCATTTAAATGGTTATTTAATTTAAATGGATGATATTATCTTATGCTGGCATAATTAGTTGATTATTATGCTCTATGATTATTTATTTTATTAAATTAATGATTTGCTAGATTAAATGGTTAAAGGGATTATTTATTTTGTAAGGTGCATTGATATATTTTGGAAGGAAATAAATAATTGCCTAGCCATTTAAATGTTAGATGATTATGTTGAAAGAAAGTATTTTGGAAAAATAGGATTAATTAAAGCTTTCTTTTTTACTTTTCCATTGGACCTTTTCATTTTAATTATTGGAAAAGAATTATTTTTGAAAAAGGGTAAATTTGATTGCTTTTTAGTTTTAAAATATTTAAATTTGATTGGATGGAATAACTTTTTAACCTAGAAAGTTTAGGTTAAAAGGGAAATTTCATGCTATTCTGAAAATTCACGGGAAGAAGGAAGAGGGGAATTTTAGAGAGAAATTCTGGAAAACTTCCTGGAGGAACTGGAAATTCGACCTGGTTTGCAATCATCTTTTGGTTGCTAGTTGGCTTCAAGGATGGATAATCTCTTCTTGTTTTCATTTTAATTTGAAATTTTTATTTCGCTTCCTATGTGTGGAAATTATGTAGATCTTCCTGTAGATGCTTGTGGAATGATTGGAATGAAAGAAAGAGTGTTTATTATTGTTGGTTCTATGAAATTTATATCATATGTTTGCATTTAGAAAAGAAATGGTTTATTTCTCTATCTGTTGTGTGTTGGTTCTTGAAAATCAATTTCTTGTTTTACCTCTTCTATTTGGAAGGAATGAACTAGATTTAGCTTGTTGTGTGCTTTCTAGTATCTTGTTGTCCAAGATTTGGGGTTTCCATGGGATTTTAATTCACCATTTGCCTTATTGGTAAATTTCCATTTGAAAATTGGATTTGGCACTGTGTATGTGTGTGCCCATGAAATATTTCAAAAATGAATCGTTTTCATGTTTAAACGATTGGGTGGAGTGTGGATTTTAATGGCTTGGGAGGCATGTATTTTATTTGTTTTGTTATCCTTACCTTACCTCACCCCCTGGTGGGCTAGTCCCACCATGTGGGTCGGTAGTCTCTGTTGCCCGCAGGTAGCATTACTACTTGTCGGCAGTACTACTACGCGGTAGCAGTACTACCGGTTGATAGATGCTGCTACCGAATGGTAGTAGCACTACTGGTCAGTAGTCACCACTACCGGTTGGTAGTAGTGCTATCGGAAGGTAACGCCTTCTACCAGTCGGCAGAAGTGCTACCGATTGGTAGTAGTAATACCAACAGGTAGTGCCTACAGACCTCGACAGTGGCACTGCTGCAGGTTGGTTTTGATCCCCGCGTAACCATGTCCCTTTATCAGTTCAAACCGGTTAGTGCTATAAAGTTAATTTTTAATTAATTAAATATATTTTAGAATGGATTTTGTGTTGAATAAAAATGAAAGGTGATTTTCATGTGATTTTTATTATGTGGTTAATAAATTTATCAATGGAAATCAAGGCATGAATTAAGAATTCAAATTGGTTAATTTGGGTATATTCTGGAAATGAATTAAAATGCCTATTAGGAATTCGTGTTTTTATTCGGTTGAATGTTTAATGTGGATTTCATTCCTGATGGAATATTGATTTGGAAATTGATTAGATGTGACAGTTGGGAAAGAGTGTTTTATTTAATTTCTAATCAATGATGTTCCTGTGTGTTTATGATGTTGTATTTCTCAAATATTGTCTGAGTACGGACTTAGAGTATTAGCTATCCTTACAAGTGTATATTGTGTTATTTCTAGTCTGTGGTTCAGTCGTCCTATGGTGGCGTATTTGGTACCTTTGACCAAGTGATATATGTTGGCTTTATTGTCATAACCATGTAGTGTCTTTGCCTTATGGTTAGCCAAGATTCAGTGTGTCCTTGTTTGACCACTTGTTTCTGATAGTGGTGTAATGGCTATCTACTTTGCCATAGGATCCTTGAGGAGTGACCTTGTCTATTTAGTGTCCTTTAAGAGAGTGGCTTTCAAGCACGTTACCCCTACGAAAGTCAGATAATAAGTGATAATCTAATTAATTGATTAGGTGGGTAGTACTCAAACATTAATGAAGATAATTGTACCTCACGCATAGGTGAGTGCTTGTACATGGCTCATAATGTAGTGAGAAGGCCTGGAATGGTACACTGACCACCTTGTCTTCATGAAATGATGGAAGGGTCCACATGAGACCTAGTTGGAGCCGGAGGTTCGGGAGAGGTTACCAGGACAAGGATCCATGACCTAGGAGCCTATCGAGGTAACCATCAAGCTATGTGATGACACTCTCTTTAACTTCACTTGTGTTTGTGATGTTGGTTCACTTGTGTATTTGTGATGTTGAGTCACCTGGAGTTTGTGGAGTCATATTGTGTTGTCATGGAGTCGTATTGTTTTGTTGACCATGTCATGCTTATTCTTGTTTGAGGGTCCTCAGCTATCTCTTAGCAATGTAATCCTATGTTGGGATGTTTTTATCAGTTTCCTTTATGATATGTGTTCTTTCTTATTGAAGTGGAATTGTATTGTATCCTTTCAATCTTTCAATGATGTATCTGTATTTTACTTATGGCTTCTTGTGATCATTGAGTTAATGATGGATTAATTGTATTTTTGGAATTTATCTTGTGGAGTTAATTATTCATTAGTAACCTTTAAGGAATTATGGTGTAAGTCTTCTGCTTGTGTTATCGTGCATGTTGTGTAAATGCACTTATGATGTTTATACTTTTACAAAAAAAAAATTGTTTCAACCTTGTTGTAGGTTTTCCTTCAGGGTTCCTGGCGGGGCATTACATTTGGTATTAGAGCCAATGTTTCAACATTGGGTACTCTAGGTTTGTAGTGAGCCCATTCACCTTGACCTTTTGTGTAGGTCATGTGGTGTGACTTCCTTGCTTCTTTTCGTGCCTTTGATCTGAAATTTTCTCTCTTGTGCATTGTTAGGTCATGGCTAGGAAAGCCAAGGGAGGTGGCTGTGTTGATGGCCGCACCAGAGGCAGAGGAGGAGGACAGGGTTGAGGTTCCAACCGCCATAGTCCTTCACCACCACCCACTCATGCGAGTGTGGATAGAGATGAGTCGGTTCATTAGGAGGGAATGCATTCAAGAGAGTAGGTTCCTGAAAGGGAAGAGCTGCAACAGATGTTTCAGGAGGTGCTAGCTAGACTAGGCCCCAGACTTGAGGCGGATCAGCCCATCCATGGCCGAGTGGAGAAATCACTTCAGCAGGTTCCAAAGAGAGAGAGAGAGAGAGATATCCTAGAAGGAGAGAGGTCCCAATGAACTAGGATCCAGCTATCATTGGGCACATGAGGGACTTGATGAGGTCCAATAATCCCTTCTTTGATGGTAAAGGTACTAGTCTCGAGGTAGAGACCTGGCTTATCAATTTGGATTGGTGTTTTTCTATTTATCCTTACAGTAGAAACACCAAGGCGAGATGCGTGATCATGCATCTCGAGAGCTTCGCATCTATCTGGTGGAGGTTAGAGGAGGAGAGGATCAGTGTGAGCATTAACAGTGCGTCTTGGGAGATCTTCTTGGAGAGATTCAGGGCATGATTTCTCTCACCCTAGTGGAGGCAGTCGTGAGCAGATGAGTTCTATGCTCTGCGCCAGTTTGGGTTTTTAGTGGACCAGTTTGAGCACAGGTTCTATGAGCTCAAACAGTATGCCAGGATTGGCAATGATGAGGCTATGCTTGTGCAACACTTCTTGAGGGGTCTTAATGACCGCATCAGTGGAGGAGTGAGAGTTTTTAAGCCTACTTCAGTAGAGGTAGCCATGGGGAAAGCCAAGTTGGTGGAGCAGAACCTTAGCCATGCTCATGGCGGCCAGTCTGGAGTTTAGATTGGGAGTGAACCTTTTAGTGGGTCTATAGGTAGAGGGAATTAGTCCCAGACTACTGCAACTCTTAGGGGTCCTCAGGCACCCACTAAGGGTGGTTAGCAGTAGTAGGAGCAGCCACCGAGACCGAAGTAGTCTCAGGGTCAGCAAGGTGGCAACTCTCAGGTTTAGAAGAGTAGGTTCTAGAGAAAGGGTAGGCAGACCTTTCCAGGGTAGTCTTCTTAGGGAGCATCTTAGGGCCCTAGTGGGGAGAGCTTTCAGCAGTCCTGTGGGTCATCTGGGAGTAGAGGACCTGGTAGTGGAGCTTGCTTCACCTGTGTTTAGTTTGGCCACAAGGCCGCTCAGTGCCCTCAACATCCTTACCAGACAAGTAGCCAGAGGCCAGCCACATCAAAGCCAATAGTGGGGGATGCAGGTAGATCCCATAGAATATTTGTAGTGGTGGATGACTGCGAGATGAGCATCAGAGTACCGTGATTGAGACCATAGGTGTTTTGTGTGGTATTCCTATCTCTTTACTTTTTGATTCCGGTGCTTTAGACTCCTTTATTTCTTCATCCATTGTGGAGCGGTGTAGGCTCATGTCTACTAAGCAGGTGGATAGGTGGCAAGTAGAGTTGGCTACCGGTGTGCGAGTGTTTGTAGATGCCTTCATTCCTAGTTTTGAGTTGGACCTAGGAATCTTTGTCACTTCAGTTGACCTTCAAGTCATTCCTTTGGGGTTCTATGGATTTGTGTTGGGGATGGATTGGTTATCATCTCACAGTGCTTGTGTAGACTGTCATATGAAGATAGTAGAGTGTTTAGATGACCATGGCAGGAAAGTGGGGATCGTTGGAGTGCAGCGATCGATATCCTTATGTATGATTTCCTTTATGCAACTTAGGCGGTGCATGCGTCAAGGGTGTCAGCTATTTGTAGCTACTCTTGAGGATGTGGATGAGGAAGAGAGTCAAGAAATTGCTCTTGATGGCCACCCTATTCTTTGAGAGTATGTTGATGTGTTTCCTTTGGATATTCTCGGTATGCCTCAGAAGCGAGACATTAAATTTTGCATTGACTTGGTTCCTGGTGCGGAACCTATTTTGAGAGCACCATATTGGATGACTACTTGGGAGTTGAATGAGTTGAAATTGCAAGTTGAGGAGTTGTTGGCCAAGGGATTCATTCATCCTAGTGTTTCTCCTTGGAGTGCGCTGGTTATCTTCGTTAAGAAGAAGAATGGTTCTCTTCGGTTATGCATTGATTATCGATAGTTGAATAAGGTAACCATCTGGAACCGATATCCATTGCCTCATATAGATGATCTTTTTGATCAGGTAAAGGGAGCCAAGGTGTTCTCTAAGATAGACCTAAAATCTGGGTATCATCAGTTGCGCATTCATGATGCAGACATTCATAGGACGACGTTTCGTACTCGTTATGGTCACTATGAGTTCACAGTGGTGTCATTTGGGTTGATGAATGCACCTTCAGTGTTCATGAGTCTTATGAATGGGGTTTTTCGCACCTACCTTGACCACTTTGCCCTTATATTCTTGGATGACATATTGGTTTATTCTAGATCTATGGAAGAGAATGAGGGTCACTTGCATCAGGTATTACAGTGCTTGAGGGAGAATCAGCTCTTTACGAATTTGGCAAAGTGTGATTTCTTTCAGTCAGAGGTGAGGTATCTCGGTCATATAGTTTCAGGAGAAGGTGTATCTATGGATCCTTCTAAGATCCAAGCCATTGTTGATTGGCCAGTACCGACCAATATCTCTGAAGTTCAAATTTTCATGGTTTTTTCCAGATATTACTGTTGCTTTGTGCAGAGCTTCTCTTGGATAGGCCATCCGATTACTTCTCTTCAGAGGAAAGGGAAGAAGTTTGTTTGGTCAGAGTAGTGTGAATCAGATTTTTGTACCTCGAAGGAACTCCTTGTTAGTGCTCTGATTTTGGCAATTCCTGACCCATCTAGAGATTTCATGGTATGGACAAATGCCTCTTTAGAAGGTATAGGTGCAGTGCTTATGCAGGATCGACGTGTGGTTACCTATGAGTCTTGCAAACTCAAGGATCACAAGTTTAACTATCTAGTTCATGAATTGGAGTTGGCAGTTGTAGTGCATGCATTAATTCATTGGAGACATTTTGTGTTGGGGCGTTGGTTTGAGCTGCATAGTGATCACTGCAGTTTGCAGTATATTTTCACGCAGCCGAACTTGAATGCTCGACAATGAAGATGGATGGAATTCCTCTACGAGTATGATTTTGAGGTTCGTTATATTCAGGGGTGTTGGGACTCATCAAAACTGAGTCAAGTTTATAGGCCCATTTAAAAATTTTGCCCTGCATTTCCAAAGTACCTAAATGAGTCAGTTTGGATGGCCTATTTAGCAAGGGGGTAAAATGAAGCCAGTTGATTTTTAGAGGGTAAGGCTCGGGATTCATGTCCCACACCTTTCATTTGGCCTATTCAGAGATGTGCAACTTTCAGAATTCAATTTGGATGAGTTTATGAGGTACCCAGTTTGAGGGGTGAGCTGAAAGTGCATTTTAGGCATAAATGCAATTTTTATTGAGTAGCCTACTTTGAGCGATTACATCTTTTGCCTTGTTGATCATCATGGAGAATTTCAAAATGGATTCAATTGTATGCATTAATGTGAGTCAGCTTGCAAAAGTTTAGGTCTTGACGAATCCATTTGCTCAATTTTTGAAGCCAAATCCGTTTGCAGTTTGTGTGTTTTGGCAAGTCCCTATTTCGACAGCTAGTCGGAGCCCTGTTTTGCACAAGTGTAAAAGTTGCCTCAGTAAGCGTCATGTCAGAATGTTTATTCTAGGCTAATGTTGGTATAAATTATGAGCTACGTTTCAAATTTTAAGCCTTTATCAATCCGTTTGATTGGTTTTCAAAAGAGCTCATTTTACCATCAAATTCAGTTATCCGCACTCCAGTGTTATATCAGTTAATGTAGCCATTTTGGTGAGCATGTCGTTTGCATCCTCTCAGTCTGGTGATTGAATGGAGAATTCAAAGATTTAATATGTACTTAAGGGTACGTATGTTTCAAATTTGAGGGCCTACGGAGGTCATTTGATATTTTTGAGAAAGGCATCATGTGTTGCCAGGACATTGACTTCATCAAGTCCGCAGTGTCGACAAAGCCAGTTGGGCATTTTTGAAAATTAATATCTTTTCGCTCGGGACTTGTCTTGAGAAACTATTTGGTAGAGGTCATTCTTGAATATCAGAGTATACGCCTGTCAGACGGCGAGCTCCAGAAAGGTGTTTTGACCACATTGAAAATTAGGTCTTCGCGATTAAAAGTGAAAATGTGGCGTAATTGCCTGGAGGTTGTAAAATGCAAATTAATGATCCGAAAATGATGACGATCATTTCTAGAGGTATGTTTGAGGTTCCTAAGGTATTCCAGAGGTCAGTTGTCTGAAAAAGAAATTTTTTTTAGTCCGACCCACTTTGGTGCCCGACTTGGCTCATGGCTGTGCATTAATTTTATGGCGAAATATTTTTAGTTGGAGGAAGGAATGTTTGGTTTTATTAAGCCAAGTATTTCTTATAATGCAATCGGCATGTGAGAGCAAAGTAAATGCAATGTGTTTTGAAAAGGTCTATTGAAACATTCAGCCAAATGTATTTTGGCAGCTGGAGCAGATCGCGAAATAGATTGGGGTGAGTGGTAAAAGAAAGTTGAGTGTTTTAAGAAGGTTCCAAGTGTATGCATTTGGCATGAAGCCAAATTTCCTTGGCATGGCATGGTCTTCCCTCTTTATATGGCATTACACCAAATTTTAACTCTCTAAGCAAGTTGTTCAAAGCATGGTAACATTCAAAATGCACATTGCCAAGTCGAAATGTCAACTTGTGTGGTGTTTGGTGAGCAAGATTTTCAAGAAACTCTTTGCTAATGTAAATGTCAAACATCCTCCCTTCACGTGGAGTGGAATTTAAGGCTGTAGAAGCCTCCAACCCAAGTGCAAAGAACAGTCAAAGCCCCCACGTGTTGCAGCAAGAAGACTGTTAGAAGCTTCAGCAACCATAGTGAAATCTCTTCCTCATGCATGGAATGAAGTGGAATGTGGGAAGTGATTAAAGTTTTTAGCAAATAAAAATAGCTATCTTCCCCTTTGGATGGAGTTTCGGAGAGCAGCATTTGACCAAAGCAAAGGCAATGACAAAAATTTGTAACCCAGACTCCATCGTTTTTGCCAGTCTTCCTTGCGTAAAGAATTTTTGGAGGCCACTTGAAACTTGCAGCAAGTGCAAATTGAAATTAGCTTCACGTGGCATGGTGGTAGGGGGCAGCATATAAAATTCAGACCAAATGCATCTAACAGCAGTGTTGAAAATTAACTTAATGTTTGGCTTGGCACATAGCTGATAAAAGAGGGGTTTAAATTGAAGTTTCAGCAGATGCAACAACAGTGCATCCTCTCCTTTGTGTGGATGTAAATGGGCAAGAGGGAAGTCTGCTGAAACTTTCTTAGCAAATACAATAGTAAATGCCTCCCAGTTCTCTCTACATAACATGACATGGGAAAAGGCATATAAAACTTTCAGCAAAATGCATTTACCTGCAGGATAAACTTGAAGAAAATGTACTTGGCTGTTGTAAAGCCCACTCCCCACCGTTCTTTGCTAGCATCCTCTCTGTGGTGGTGTAAAGAGGCATTATAAACTCCAACCAAATGCAAAGAAATCACCATTAAAGTTGCAGAGAAGCTTCAAATTTTTAGTCCCAGGCATAAGCCTTTATCCCACATGCACTGGGAAGTGGGATATTTTAATGTTTATAAGCAAATCGTTACTATAGTAATATGTCTAAGCCATAAAGGCTTTTGACGGATGGTGCCTATGGGTGGCCAAGGTGGGCCCATGCATGAGCACGGATTTTGAGGCAACGAAGGAGGTGATTGAGTGGTGACCAGGTGGACCCCACGTAGGCACGCTTCCCGAGGTAGACAGGTAGAATTTTGTAGAGAAAGGCCGGGTTAACGAGTGAGCAGGTTCGAGATGGATCAACAGTGCATGCTATTTCGCAAAAGGAAGATGCATGTGAGTTACACCCTGCGAAGTTGCGAAAGCCAAGTGGCGAGTACAGTCAGCGATCCAGCAGGCGGGTCCCGATGAGGTGGCGCAGAGGTGGCACCTAGGTGGCGATGATGTGGTGCTGAGGTGGTGTACACGTGGTGGCCAAGTGGTAGTGATAAAGCAGATGACGTGGCGATGATGAGGTGTCATCCTAGGTGGCGTTCGGTCAACCCCATCGACCAATCAGATCCCGCCACATGGCAAAGCGTCAGGACCAAATGGAGGCAAAAATCAAATTTAAAATGAGTAAATGATATAGTCTAAACTATATTAAATTTCGAAAAATTTAAATGATTGAGCACATTGGGGAAATTAATTCGCCCAGGGTCTAAATTTTGGCCAAAATATAAAGTGTTATATGTTTTCGGAAAGCTCTCGAAGTGAGCAATCCGATTATGGGGTTAATTTTGACAAATGTGGGATATTTTGGAAGCAGTTTCCATGGGAACAAAATTCAGTTAGAGAGGAGACACTTGGCAATTCAGTTACAGATTTGATTTGGTTCCCTCTCCTTTTTATTCCCAATTCTTCTCAGTTGTAAGGGTTCCAAAAATTTGGAGAATGGCTCGATTTTTTCATGGCTTCCAATTCTGAATATTCTTCCAGATTGTACAGAGAAGGGTTATCCTTTCAGTAATGGAGTTCGATTCTTTGCTATAGGTGTTCTTAGCTGCAGGTTCTTGTGTATGTAAGGCATGCACAAATTCACACAGAAGTTGTCTCTGGATTTGTATTTTCATTATATTTAGATCAGATCCTCAAGGAGGATGAGATTTGTTATCTTAAGGAGGTAATTGTGATTGTTTGCAGGGATTCTTCAAGGAAGAATTTAAATTCTGTAATAAATCATGAATAATGGAATACAGTGTCTGGATTTGATATTTTCTGTGAGTGAGCTGAGTAATGCATTTATGCAAGGCATTAAATGCACGAATATTTAATAATGAAGATGGATTTGCAGTATAAGGTTTCATTTATAGTTTGATGTGTGACTCTGTTGCCCTTGGATAAGGCACTGATCTTACAAGTTTGGGAATGTCTTTCAGATCAAACAATTTAAAAGATAAATTTGTTTCCCTTTATGTTTAGGGGTGTGTTCTTCTCATTCCAATCTCTGTTTTCATTTATGATTTATACAGATCTAGCCAATCTGTAGTGTGTTTCTAATTTGGTGAGCTTGTGGAATGGTTTGTCTGCTCATTGTTGATGCAGTCTTATGTTTGTGATTGTTGTATTCAATGCATCAAAAGGGTGTCCCCCCTAGGTCTAGCAGAACTTGAAGTGCAGGAGGATCATTAGGATCCTATGTTATGTTGTCCAAGCCCTGAGGTGTTTCATTGATTGAGATCGGCTATCTCATAGATAGATTTGCAGGTGTCTTTGGTTATCACTTTTGGTGAACAACAAAAATGGCGACTCTGCTGGGGAGTAAATGAACTATCAAGAGCCTCTGGTTAAGAAAGAATTAATTCATATAAGGTTGAGATTATCCCATCCGAGTCACCACAACAAAAATGGCGACTCTGCTGGGGAAATGAGAATGGAAATTGCCAAAATTCATCCAGTTAGTCTGTCCATTGTGTATGCACAGAGTGTGAAAGTGAATTTATGAGTTAGAAAGTGTTCCTTGTTCTAGATATACAAGTATCCATGAGTTTCATGTTATATTTTATGAAAGGTAACAGTAAATTGTATCTATTGAAAGTTGTAAGAAGCTCTTGCAGTTGTATACGAACTTTTCCCCAATTCTTTATTGGGTGGCGACTCTGTGGTTCATACTAGTATTGAACAACCTGTAAGAGTTTTTATTGCAGTGAGATTGAAGGAGTAAAGAGAATTAAATTTGTGTTTGAATGGTTTTGCTATTCAAAATATCCTCTATGCAAGAGGTGGTGACTCTGATGTAAAAGACCGTGCTAAAGGTGAAGTAAATCTCTAGATCTACAAGTCTTACAGCTACAAATCTCCAGGTATTTTCAGAGGTTTCAAATGCAAAGATGTTTGTTCTGAAAATTAGAATGTGTAATGTTGTTTTCCCATTTAGTGAACAGCACTAGTCTAGAGGGAAAGAAGAATTTCAAGATTAATTTGCATATCTATGCTACTGCAATATCCATTGTTTATGATCTTCAGTAGTATGCAATTTTGGAAAATTAGTGACTGCAAGGTTTTTGAAAAGATTTTTTTTTAAAATAGTAAGGTGCATGGTCAAAAAATAATGGTTCAGTGACTGTTATAAAACCTGATGGATCCCAATGTAGTTCCTAGATCCGTGAATCCTTTGTCAAATTTGAAAGAGATCAATATAGAAATTGAAAAATGTCTTCAAATGATCCAAGAGAGATTTGTCTAGTTGTTAAAAGGGAAAGTAGGGCTAAGAAGTAAAGGAGAATCATCATACCTCTTCTATGAAAGATTTTTAGTTGCATTGAATGAGCTTTCAACTGATAATAGACCCACTGAGTCGGTTTTAATTGAGATATTCCTAGAGCTTTATGAGCCTAACTCAGTTCATTGGTCTACTGCCTTCAGAGAAGAATGTGTTGAATCTATTAAAGAATGGATAGATATGATTGAAAGTAACCAATCTGAAAATATACACAAGATTAAAAATAATGAAGGAGATGAGCCCCTGAGTGGATGTACCTCCTATGATGCTGAATGTGATTATTCTCAGCATGAAAGTTCAGATGTGTATTCAGAGCGAGAAGAAATTTGTGAGAACAGTGATTGTTCCACTAATCATGAGCCCGCTGAGGTTTCAGATGCTAATGATGTAGATCACCTTGTTGTTGATTTCAATCCACAAGATGTTTGCAACCCCAGTTATGAAACTATGTTGCAACATCTAGCAACACATTATGAGCAGCATGATAAAGGATATGATGCAGATGCAAGTTGTTATGATGATGAAATAAATGTGCATAGGGACATGAACACTGCAGATCCAATACTTTTATCAGATTGGGACAATGTTTACAGCTCAGAGGATGAAGCCAAGGAAAATGAAGAAGGAGGTTTACTAAGTAGTGAGCAAATTTCAGAACTCTTAGCTACTGATTTTCAGAGATGTGGATTCAAAAATGTGCCCAATCTTTCATACCCATTCAATATATGTTTTGATATTGATGATGTTTTTGAGGGTGTGAAGAATGATACATATGATGTTGATTCTCTTCCTATGTTTGATAGACAAAATGATAATGCATATATGGTTGATAGGTATGATAATGAAGGTTCATATGTTGATATGAATTCTGGCTTTGATATGCATTATGAGGATCTACCTTTTAGAAGACATGACAGATCTGGGGTGTTTTTCTCAGATTTGCAAGGAGGAAATGAACCATTGGCAAGTAAAAATCATGTACTTTCATGTGTGCAAAATGCTGATAGAAATTGTGATCAGCAAGTTGAAGTGCAGTCATGTTATGAGGAAGTTTTCCTCTCTAGTTTGCAAGCCATCATTGTGGAAGAGTGTTCATCATTTGAGAAAACTAGCAATAGAGATGTGCCTGATGTTTTCAACTTTAAGAATAAGTTAGGCCACTTTTTATTTCAGCTGGGAAAGAGTGGTAAAGAGTATGACACTCTTATGTCACCTGGTGATCAGCACTTTCAGCATTCGTTTGGTTTCCAAAGATTGATTGATTATGAACATGTTGATGATTATGTTTTATATGATCAGCTAATTGGAAGTGGAAGTGTTTTTGATTTGGCAGATAATAATGAAACTTTCAGCTTACCTCCAGTTTGTGGAAATGAAAATCATGTGTTTGACAGAGGTAAAAATTGATTTCAGTTTTGATGGCTCGGGGCCATTTATGAGTTGTATATTTTGTGCAGTTGCTTTGCTTTCAGTTGTGTGGTTTTCAATAAAGTGCCCTGTTGTTTGGGTAGAATAAGGAAGCCCTGTTTTGAGAAGAGAAGAATTGATTGAAGAATGACCCGTCTTTTGGGTGGTCTGCTTAACCAAAGATATCTGGATTCTTGTGTTGATCTTGCAATCAACCATCCCCAGTCGGAGCCACTGTTGGGACTCATCAAAACTGAGTCAAGTTTATAGGCCCATTTCAAAATTTTGCCCTGCATTTCCAAAGTACCTAAATGAGTCAGTTTGGATGCCCTAGTTAGCAAGGGGGTAAAATGAAGCCAGTTGATTTTTAGAGGGTAAGGCTCAGGATTCATGTCCCACACCTTTCATTTGGCCTATTCAGTGATGTGCAACTTTCAGAATTCAATTTGGATAAGTTTATGAGGTACCCAGTTTGAGGGGTGAGCTGAAAAATGCATTTTAGGCATAAATACAGTTTTTATTGAGTAGCCTAATTTGAGCGATTACATCTTTTGCCTTGTTGATCATCATGGAGAATTTCAAAATGGATTCAATTGTATGCATTAATGTGAGTCAGCTTGCAAAATTTTAGGTCTTGACGAATCCATTTGCTCAATTTTTGAAGCCAAATCCGTTTGCAGTTTGTGTGTTTTGGCAAGTCCCTGTTTCGACAGCTAGTCGGAGCCCTGTTTTGCACAAGTGTAAAAGTTGCCTCAGTAAGCGTCATGTCAGAATGTACTTTAAGGTACCTATGTTTCAAATTTGAGGGCCTACCGAGGTCATTTGATATTTTTGAGAAAGGCATCATGTGTTGCCAGGACATTGACTTCATCAAGTCCGCAGTGTCGACAAAGCTAGTTAGGCATTTTTGAAAATTAATATCTCTTCACTTGGGACTTGTATTGAGAAACTATTTGGTAGAGGTCATCCTTGTATATCAGAGTATACACCTGTGAGATGGCGAGCTCCAAAAAGGTGTTTTGACCACATTGAAAATTACGTCTTCGCGATTAAATGCGAAAATGTGGCGTAATTGCCTGAAGGTTGTAAAATGCAGATTAATGATTCGAAAATGATGACGATTATTTCCAGAGGTATGTTTGAGGTTCCTAAGGTATTCCAGAGGTCAGTTGTCTGAAAACGAATTTTTTTTTAGTCGGACCCACTTTGGGGCCCGACTTGGCTCATGGTTGTGCATTAATTTTATGGTGAAATACTTTTAGTTGGAGGAAGGAATGTTTGGTTTTATTAAGCCAAGTATTTCTTATAATGCAATCGGCATGTGAGAGCAAAGTAAATGGAATGCGTTTTGAAAAGGTCTGTTGAAACATTCAGCCAAATGTATTTTGGCAGCTGGAGTAGATCGCGAAATAGATTGGGGTGAGTGGTAAAAGAAAGTTGAGTGTTTTAAGAAGGTTCCAAGTGTATGCATTTGGCATGAAGCCAAATTTCCTTGGCATGGCACGGTCTTCCCTCTTTATATGGCATTACACCAAATTTTAACTCTCTAAGCAAGCTGTTCAAAGCATGGTAACATTCAAAATGCACATTGCCAAGTCAAAATGTCAGCCTGTGTGGTGTTTGGTGAGCAAGATTTTCAAGAAACTCTTTGCTAATGTAAATGTCAAACATCCTCCCTTCACGTGGAGTGGAATTTAAGGCTGTAGAAGCCTCCAAGCCAAGTGCAAACAACAATCAAAGCCCCCACGTGTTGCAGCAAGAAGATTGTTAGAAGCTTCAGCAACCATAGTGAAATCTCTTCCTCATGCGTGGAATGAAGTGGAATGTGGGAAGTGATTAAAGTTTTTATCAAATACAAATAGCTATCTTCCCCTTTGGATGGAGTTTTGGAGAGTAGCATTTGACCAAAGCAAAGGCAACGACAAAAATTTGTAACCCAGACTCCATCGTTTTTGCCAGTCTTCCTTGCGTAAAGAATTTTTGGAGGCCACATGAAACTTGTAGCAAGTGCAAATTGAAATTAGCTTCACGTGGCATGGTGGTAGGGGGCAGCATATAAAATTCAGACCAAATGCATCTAACAGCAGTGTTGAAAATTAACTTAATGTTTGGCTTGGCACATAGCTGATAAAAGAGGGGTTTAAATTGAAGTTTCAGTAGATGCAACAGCAGTGCATCCTCTCCTTTGTGTGGATGTAACTGGGCAAGAGGGAAGTCTACTAAAACTTTCTTAGCAAATACAATAGTAAATGCCTTCCAGTTCTCCCTACATAACATGACATGGGAAAAGGCATATAAAACTTTCAGCCAAATGTAGTTACCAGCAGGATAAACTTGAAGAAAATGTACTTGGCTGTTGTAAAGCCCACTTCCCACCATTCTTTGCTAGCATCCTCTCTGTGGTGGTGTAAAGAGGCGTTATAAACTCCAAGCAAATGCAAAGAAATCACCATTAATGTTGCAGAGAAGCTTCAAATTTGCAGTCCCAGGCATAAGCCTTTATCCCACATGCACTGCGAAGTGGGATATTTTAATGTTTATAAGCAAATCCTTACTGTAGTAATATGTCAAAGCCATAAAGGCTTTTGACAGATGGTGCCAATGGGCACCAAAGGTGGGCCCACACACAAGCACGGATCCTGAGGCGACGAAGGAGGTGACTGAGCGGCGACTAGGTGGACCCCACGCAAGCATGCTTCCCGAGGCAGACAGGCAAAATTTTGCAAAGAAAGGCCGGGTTAATGAGTGAGTAGGTTCGAGATGGATCAACGATGCACGCTATTTCGTGAAAGGAAGATGCACACGAGTTACACCCTGTGAAGTTGCGAAAGCCAGGTGGTGAGTACAGTCAGCGGTCCAGCAGGCGGGTACCGGTGAGGTGGCACCTAGGTGGCGATGACATGGTGCTGAGGTGGTGTACATGTGGTGGCCAAGTGGTAGTGACAAAGCAGATGACGTGGTGATGATGAGGTGTTATCCCAGGTGGCGTCCAGTCAACCCCATTGACCAATCAGATTTTGCCACATGGCAAAGTGTCAGGACCAAATGGAGGCAAAAATCAAATTTAAAATGAGTAAATGATATAGTCTAAACTATATTAAATTTTGAAAAATTTAAATGATTGAGCACATTGGGGAAATTAATTCGCCCAATGTCTAAATTTTGGCCAAAATATAAGGTGTTATATGTTTTCTGAAAGCTCTCGGAGTGAGGAATGCGATTATGTGGTTAACTTTGACAAATGTGGGATATTTTGGAAGTAGTTTCCACGGGAACAAAATTTAGTTAGAGAGGAGACACTTGGCAATTCAGTTGCAGATTTGATTTGGTTCCCTCTCCTTTTTATTCCCAATTCTTCTCAGTTATAAGGGTTCCCAAAATTTGGAGAATGGCTCTATTTTTTCATGGCTTCCAATTCTGAATATTCTTCCAGATTGTACAGAGAAGGGTTATCCTTTCAGTAATGGAGTTCGATTCTTTGCTATAGGTGTTCTTAGCTGCAGGTTCTTGTGTATGTAAGGCATGCACAAATTCACACAGAAGTTGTCTCTGGATTTGTATTTTCATTATATTTAGATCAGATCCTCAAGGAGGATGAGATTTGTTATCTCATGGAGGTAATTGTGATTGTTTGCAGGGATTCTTCAAAGAAGAATTTAAATTCTGTAATAAATCATGAATAATGGAATACAGTGTCTGGATTTGATATTTTCTGTGAGTGAGCTGAGTAATGCATTTATGCAAGGCATTAAATGCATGAATATTTAATAATGAAGATGGATTTGCAGTATAAGGTTTCATTTATAGTTTGATGTGTGACTCTGTTGCCCTTGGATAAGGCACTGATCTTACAAGTTTGGGGATATCTTTTAGATCAAACAATTTAAAAGATAAATCTGTTTCCCTTTATGTGTAGGGGTGTGTTCTTCTCATTCCAAGCTCTGTTTTCATTTATGATTTATACAGATCTAGCCAATTTGTAGTGTGTTCCTAATTTGGTGAGCTTGTGGAATGTTTTGTCTGCTCATTGTTGATGAAGTCTTATGTTTGTGATTGTTGTATTCAATGCATCAAAAGGGTGTCCCCCCCTAGGTCTAGCAGAACTTGAAGTGCAGGAGGATCATTAGGATCCTATGTTATGTTGTCCAAGCCCTAAGGTGTTTCATTGATTGAGATTGGCTATCTCATATATAGATTTGCAGGTGTCTTTGGTTATCACTTTTGGTGAACAACAAGGGGAAAGAGAATGTAGTGGCATGAGGTTGCAGCATTGTCCCTTGGTGTGGACTTGAGTGAGAGAATTCTTGGAGTTCTTCGTCAGGACACTTGGTATCAGGATGTTAGAACCGTGGTGGAGTCTAGAAGACCATTAGAGGGTAGATATTCTGGATTTAGTCTTGAGTCAGGTGGTCTTCTTTGACATCATGGATGGATCTATGTACCTCCAATGGAGGGTCTTCGCATTTTGATCATGACTGAGGCTCATCGTGTACCTTATTCAACACACCGTGGTGTCGAGAAGATGCACGAAGATCTTAGATAGTTATATCATTGGGCTAGTATGAAACGTGACATTGCTGATTTTGTGTCCAAGTGCTTAGAATGTCAGTGAGTGAAGGTAGAGCATTAGCACTCTGTAGGGTTTTTACAGCCTAATTTGATACTAGATTGGAAATGGGATATCATTTCCATGGATTTCATTATGGGGTTGCCTGTTTCCTCGCGTCATCATGATACCATCATGGTCATTATTGATAGATTGACCAAAGTTGGATATTTTGTCCCTATTCAATCATCTTATACAGTAGAAGTGATGGCACAAGTCTTCTTGGAAGATGTAGTGAGGTTGCATGGGATTCCAAGGCAGATCATTTCTGATAGAGACCTGTCTTTATATCAGCCTTGTGGACTTCTCTTCAGTATACTTTGGGAACCCAGTTGAACTTTACTTCATCTTATCACCTAGAGACCGATGGTCAAACTAAGCGTGTGAATCAGGTCTTGGAGGACATGCTTCACATGTATGTTATGGACCAACAGTCGCGTTGGGAGGAATATCATTGCCTTGTGGAGTTTTCTTATAACAATGGATATTACAGCTCTATAGGAATGTCTCCCTTCCAGGCTTTGTATGGTCATCCTTGCCATACTCCTTTGAGTTGGGATTGGTTGGAGGATAGGGTGTGTTTAGGCCCGGATTTTCTTCATGAGATGGAGCAGTAGCTTGAGCAGATTCATGGGCATTTGGTTGCTGCTCAGGATAGGCAGAAGAAGTATGTCAGTGCCCATAGGGTCTATCATCAGTCTGGTCCACTATGGAAAGGGTTCTAAGTTGGCACCTCATTTTGTAGGCCCTTTTGAGATCCTTGAGAGGATAGGACCTGTTGCCTACCATCTTGCCTTGCCGCCGAGTATATCCTGCATCTGCGATGTCTTTCATGTTTCTGTTCTCTGTCCTTATCATTCTGATGTGACCCATGTTCTTGATTGGAATGCTTTGCAGGTTGAGGATGGGAAGCTTTCCATGGAGCCTGTGTGCATCCTTCAGCATCGGGATTTGACCCTCAAGGGTTGTACCATCTAGCAGGTAAGGGTCCTATGGGATCCTAGTGATGAGACCTCAACAACTTGGGAAGATGTAGCGAAGATGAGAGAGCTTTATTCTTATCTATTTTAGGCTTCCAAGAGTAAGCCTAGGCTTGGGAGGGAGGATATAGTACCCCTCCTCGATCAACCTTTTTTTGTTTATTTTGATTGACTTCAGTGACTATTTAGTGGAACATTTTTGTATATTGATTCAGATGTTATGTGATGTTATTTCATGCTTTATTTGGATGTATGGTGTATGCTTTTATGCAGTATCTTAGTGCTTATGTTTAATGTTATTTTATGGATCATTATAATAGACTGACACTTTTACCTTACATTGTGATGCATTATTTATATGTTGCATGTTTGCAAGTGTATTGGGATGCGTGGGGATGATTTTCCTTCACTCACTCTAGTGAGATAGGGAACGTCATGATTCTCCTTCATCGGTGTGCATGTCATGTCTGTATATATTGTTAGGTCCCAGAGACAACTAAGAGTGGGGGGGTGAATTAGTAGTCAAATAAATTCAAACCAAAAACAACTTATCCAAACTTTATGCCGGTAGACAATTTATCAGTTAATTGTAGTACCGGTAAAGATTAATGCATGAAACAGAAAGGCAATAACATCCACAACACATAACACCAATATTTGTATGTGGAAAACCTTTAAGGGGAAAAACCATGGTGGGAAACCTTACCCATAATCAGATGATACTACTGCAGATAGTATGTGTATACAAATGGGGTCTGCACATGCAGAAAGGCCAAGCGCCTAGAGCTCACTGCTCAAACACAAATAGGAGTCACACTGACTACAATTGGATGGTTAAATCCAATAATGATGTACTGCCCAAAATAGCATCTTCATATGCTGGATTCAGTACCGGTTTAGTTCTGATATGCCTTCATAAAACCTTGCTTCACCTTCAAATGATGTATGCATGTATAGCTCTTCTTATTCTTACATATACCTTCTTACAATTCCTTCTCACATTCGCCTATCGATCTTACAAATAAGATCTTACATATATACCATAACCTAAGACCAATTTTAGTAGGTCGGCTCTAAAAGATTACAATAAAAACAATTTACAAGTAAATCAATAACCGATGCAATATCTGATTCAACATGTTGGCTTAATGTATTTACAACATTGATAAATCATCTCCAAAGCGTGTCGTGCTGATCTGGAATAGATAAGCCTGCCGGTGCTTATTCTAGACCTATTTGCCAGTAACAACAAATATGAAAAAATGAATATACCAATGAACAAATCTCCAAGACAAAGTGTCCAAATAATGTCTTCAACATAACCAAGTGTTTTCCATGTCATTCCAAGTGTCGGTGACCAATATATCCTACCGGTGTACCAGATACCGATGATTGTGCATAAGTCACTTGCTTGCCGGTGAACATTGCCAATTCTCCAAAGTGCCAGAGTTGATAAGTGTTAATAGGTGTTGACATCAATGACACAACCATATCAACATATCCAAAATACCAACATATATATATTGGTCTATATGCACGTGTGGTTCTTTGGTGCAGGACATCGTAGGTACTAGTACCAGGTAGGTACGGGGTATTGACTCCACCTAGTTTCACAAGTCTGAGCATGCCTTTTTATATCTGATGGGAGTGGAGGAGATAGTTTTTGTACCCTAGTTTCACCTACAGTCACACTCATGTGAGTGTTGTCAGTCGGTTGTCTTCCCTGTCTGGCTATTATGCGAGTCATGGTGCTTTGGTTTGGTCATTTGATCATTCTTGGTTTTGCGTGTTTTCGTTCATTTAAATGGTTATTTAATTTAAATGGATGATGTTATCTTATGCTAGCATAGTTAGTTGATTATTATGCTCTATGATTATTGATTTAATTAAATTAATGATTTGCTAGATTAAATGGTTAAAGGGCTTATTTATTTTGTAAGGTGCATTGATATATTTTGGAAGGAAATAAATAATTGCCTAGCCATTTAAATGTTAAATGATTATGTTGAAAGAAAGTATTTTGGAAAAATAGAAATTAATAAAAGCTTTCCTTTTTACTTTTCCATTGGACCTTTTCATTTTAATTATTGGAAAAGAATTATTTTTGAAAAAGGGTAAATCTGATTGCTTTTTAGTTTTAAAATATTTAAATATGATTGGATGGAATAACTTTTTAACCTAGAAAGTTTAGGTTAAAAGGGAATTTTCATGCTATCCTGGAAATTCACGGGAAGAAGGAAGAGGGAAATTTTGGAGAGAAATTATGGAAAACTTCCTGGAGGAACTCAAAATTCGACTTGGTTTGCAAGACTGGAAATTCTTCATCTTTTGGTTTCTAGTTGGTGTCAAGGTTGGATAATCTCTTCTTGTTTTCATTTTAAATTTGAAATTTTCAGTTTGCTTCCTGTGTGTGGAAATTATGCAAATCTTCCTGTAGATGCTTGTGGAATGATTGGAATGGAAGAAAGAGTGTTTATTATTGTTGGTTCTATGAAATTTATATCATATGTTTGCATTTAGAAAATAAATGGTTTATTTCTCTATTTGTTGTGTGTTGATTCTTGAAAATCAATTTCTTGTTTTACCTCTTCTATTTGGAAGGAATGAACTAGATTTAGCTTGTTCTTTGCTTTCTAGTATCTTGTTGTCCAAGATTTGGGGTTTTCGTGGGATTTTATTTCACCATTTTCCTTATTGGTAAATTTCCATTTAAAAATTGGATTTGGCACTGTGTATGTGTGTGCCCATGAAATATTCTAGAAATGAATCATTTTCATGTATAAACGATTGGTGGAGTGTGGATTTTAATGCCTTGGGAGGCATGTATTTTATTTGTTTTGTTATCCTTACCTTACCTCACCCCGTGGCGAGCTAGTCCCACCACGCGGGTCTGTAGTCTCTTATGCCCACAGGTAGCAGTACTACTGGTCGGCAGTACTGCTATGCGGTAGAAGTACTACCAATCGGTAGCTACTGCTACCAAATGGTAGTAGTACTATCGGTCGCTAGCTACTGCTACCGAACAGTAGCAGTGCTATTGGATGGTAGCGCCTTCTACCGGTCGACAGCCGCACTACCGATTGGTAGTGCTTGCTACTAGTCGGTAGCAGTACTACCGGTAGGTAGTGCCTGCGACCCCCGATAGTGGCACTGCTACGGGTTGGTTTTGACCCCCGCGTAACCATGTCCCTTTATTGGTTCAAACCGGTTAGTGCTAAAAAGTTAATTTTTAATTAATGAAATATATTTTAGAATGGATTTTGAGTTGAATAAAAATAAAAGGTGATTTTCATGTGATTTTTATTATGTGGTTAATAAATTTATCAATGGAAATCAAGGCATGAATTAAGAATTCAAACTGGTTAATTTGGGCATATTTTGGAAACGAATTAAAATGCCTGTTAGGAATTCATGTTTTTATTCGGTTGAATGTTTAATGTGGATTTCATTCCTGATGGAATATTGATTTGGAAATTGATTAGATGTGACTGCTGGAAAAGAGTGTTTTATTTAATTTCCAATCAATGATGTTGCAAGTGTTTATGATGTTGTATTTCTCAAAGATTGTCTAAGTGTGGACTTAGAGTATTAGCTATCCTTGCAAGTGTATATTGTGTTATTTCTGGTCTGTGGTTCAGTCGTCCTGTGGTGGCATATTTGGTACCTTTGACCAAGTAATATATGTTGGCTTCATTGTTGTAACCATGTAGTGTCTTTGCCTTATGGTTAGCCAAGAGTTAGTATGTCCTTGTTTGACCACTTGTTTCTAATAGTGGTGTAATGGTTGTCTACTTTGCCATAGGGTCCTTGAGGAGTGACCTTGTCTATTTAGTGTCCTTTGAGAGAGTGGCTTTCAAGGAGGTTACCCCTGCAAAAGTTAGATAATAAGTGATAATATAATTAATTGATTAGGTGGGTAGTACTTAAACATTAATGAAGATAATTTTACCTCGCGCATAACTGAGTACTTGTATAGGGCTCATAATGTAGTGAGAAGGCCTGGAATGGCAAACCGACCACCTTGTCTTCGCAAAAGGCTGGAAGGGTCTGCATGAGACTTAGTTGGAGCTAGAGGTTCGGGAGAGGTTACCAGAATAGAGAGTCGGGACCTAGGAGAGCCTACCAAGGTAACCATCAAGCTATGTGATGGCACTCTCTCCTTAGGTTCACTTGTGTGTGTGATGTTGGTTCACTTGTGTATTTTTGATGTTGGGTCACCTGGAGTTTGTGGAGTCATATTGTGTTGTCATGGAGTCGTATATTTTTGTCGACCATGTCATGCTTATGCTTGTTTGAGCATCCTTAGCTATCTCCTAGCACGGTGGGGTGATTCCATTTTGGGAATTACATGGTCGGGTGGTAGTGCCACTTCCCATCGGATGTTCAGATTTGTACCTTCTTGTGAGGATTAGCTTCACAGGTGTTCATGTGGTTCATGGCTCATGCTCATCTCATGTTTGGAGAATATTGTTATTTGGAAACCTATGTGGTCATTGTAATATTGATCTTATGTAACCTAGTATCTGGTTGAGATGTATCTTTATATGTATATTGAGAAGCCATGTATTGGAAGAGTAATATAATCCTATGTTGGGATGTTTTTATCAGTTTCCTTTATGATATGTGTTATTTCTTATTCAAGTGGAATTGTATTGTATCCTTTCAATCTTTCAATGATGTATTTGTATTTTTCTTATGGATTCTTGTGATCATTGAGTTAATGATGCATTAATTGTATTTGTGGAATTTATCTTGTGGAGTTAATTCTTCATTGGTAACCCTTAAGTAATTTTGGTGTAAGTCTTCCGCTTGTGTTATCATGCATGTTGTGTAAATGCACTTATTATGTTTATAATTTTAAAAAAAAAAATGTTTCACCCTTGTTGTGGGTTTTCCTTCGAGGTTACTGGCGGGTCATTACAAGCAAGCAACTCTTGGTTTACACCAAAATTAAGTTGTATTATGTCTGAGAATCCAGGTGTAGTCCCAACTTGCATATTACTAATAGCTACAAAGGCTGGGGACAAGAGGTTCATCATATCGATCAACATTGGGTGTTGGAGGGGTAGAGGATCTGCGGTTATGGCCATATTTTTTCCTTTTTGTTCTTGTTTACCTTTCTTTTCAGTTGCCTTCCTCACATTCTCAAGTTTTTCTTCCTCATCTTTCTTCGCCTTCTCTTGTCTTTGAATGAACCTTTCATGGGATTCCTACAATTTTTTTGTTGCTTTTTCCGCCCTAATAGCCTCCCTTTCTACCACATCTGCTTCACGTTTTGCCTTCCTTTTCTTCATCTATTCTTTTTTTTTTGTTCTGCCAATTTCTCATCTCTTTTCCTTTCTGCCTCTTTGTCTTGTTCCATTTGAATGTACTTATTAGATGTCAATATTTGTGACTTCCTACTAAGACGTAGCACCCATCTCCTACCTCCCCGTGTAGATTAATTCATTCTTTACATTGGAGGTCTCAAGAATCTGCTGATTTGCTTTGGCACTTTCTGCCCATCCTCTTGGGTGCATGGCACAAAGTCAGGTTCTTATTCACTTATGTGAATTTATTATTGACAATAAACACCATCTTGCTGCTCCCAGTTGGCTGCATTGGTGAAGTAATGGATCACATCTACTGGATCAATTTTTGGTGGACTTGGCATGGAATGGGTTACATCATCAGAGTTGACTACTTCTTGAATCCACTTTGGTATGATAGCTTATGTTGGAAAAGACATTCTTACTGATGTAATTTCCACACCCTCATTTGGTTGGCTAGTTTGTGGGGGAAGACTTGGTTTGCTAGTTTGCCGTGGTAAACTTATACCATCAACCATTAATCATGTTCCAAAAATTCTTCAATCTATTCCTCACTATAACCATACAACCGCAAGAAAGCTTCCACTGCAATGTGCTCTAGTTCTTCTTCCATTATAGTGGCATCATGTTCCATTCCAACAATTTGTTGTATATCCACTTCAACAAAAAATGCCTCACTTGGTGTCATATCATTCTACAATGCAATCCAATTAAGTGGCCAAATTCTAGTCCTATGGAAGCCACTCATTATATTAGTTGGTTTCAATGCTTGGGAAATGGCCTTTCTTGTAAGAGTTGCTAACTCTTCCCTTCTGATTTCAATTTGTGGGTGCTTTGACATCCATATAGTCCTCTGATGTTTGAAAAAATTCTTGAATGGAGAAAATACAGAGACATCAAGTGGTTGCAGTTTGTGGCTCGTATGAGCAGACAAGGTTACCAAGTCTATACCTATCTGCTTTGCTTCCTCAATTGTCTTGAATGCCACATGGATTCCATGACTATCAAAGATTAGAAGGGCCCTATTCGAGGGTGAAACCCCACCAGGGACTAAACCTGCAAAATGTTCCAACCAATTCAAGAATAATTCCTTTGTCATCCATGCATGTTCTTGGACTGCAATGCATGCTCCTGGTTCATAGTTTGTAATGTAGTTTTGGATATGCCTCTTAGATTTGAATAAATAAAAACTAGGAATACTAAACCCACATGCACTAACACATGCCAAAATAGTAATCCACTCTCTACTTTTTGAAATAAAGTGTGGTACACACCTCTGCCCCAATTTGGCTATCACTCTCATTCCACAATTCCTCCCAACTTTCACACTAGTCCCATCATAGTTACAAATTTGACTAGATCCATAGTGATTCAAGTTGTACATCTTCTCCAAGTTGTCATAGAAAGAGGCAACAATACAAGGTCAAAGCATAATGGCTCTATTGGAGTCCACTCCTTATGTTGTTCTCATTGTCAAATCTGGGTGCATCCATCTAAAACCTGCATACCATGACCTCCCTGACATCCCATTTCTAAATGGATTGGGCCTATTCTCACTAATTTGGACAACGATAGATTGTAGTTGATTTATTTGCAGATTGTGGCCAATTTCAGCCATGTCCTTGCACCATTGGAAAAACTTCGGCCTCCTCCTCTTCTGATAAAATGGTGCATGGACCCCTCATAGTGATGGTTGTAACTCCCATCATCCATGCCCTCACAGAGGTAATGGGTATCCCATACTTGATTGTTGTGGCTCTAATAGACATATTTTTGTCTTCTACACATGCTATTGCTGCTTTCATGTTGGATATGCTCCATTTTTTTTGCACCTTTGAGGGAAACTGTACATTTGGTGTTTCAAAAATAGGATTACAACCTGCACTGAAAGGCTCATCTACAACAACAGTTTTCACATCAGTTGCATTGTTCATTGCATGGGGTAAATTTGGAGTCACTGTGTCTTCATTTTGGACCATACTATCTTCATCAGTGAAGTGCACCCCACAAGTGACTCTAGTTGTTCAATGTCTAACAATTTTTTTTTCCCTTTCTACCTCGTGCCATTATATTCACATAACTTGCAACCATATAGTAAATAGAAATAGAGACAAATAACTAAAATGAAACCCTCAATGCCATTGAGATAATTGATGAAAAAACAAATCATTTTCTACAGGTACCAATGCGTTGAAATCCATCATTGAACATCTTTGAACAAAATAAAATGCTACTCTCTCTCTCTCTTTCGATATATATATATATATATGTATAGATATATATACATATATACATATATATACATATATACACACATATATATATGTTTGTGTGTATATATATGTATATACACACACATATATATACACATATATACATATACACACAGACACATATATATGTATATGTATATATGTATATATGTATATATCTATACATATGCATATGTATATGTATATGTATATACATATGTATATATATATATATGTATATATGTGTATATGTATATATCTATACATATGTATATGTATATGTATATACATATGTATATATATGTATATATATATATATGTATATGTATATGAATATATGTATATATATGTATATGTATATATAAATGTCTATATATACCTCAATTGTCTTGAATGCCACATGGCTTCCATGACTATCAAAGATTAGAAGGGCCCTATTCAAGGGTGAAACCCCACCAGGGACTGAACCTGCAAAATGTTCCAACCAATTCAAGAATAATTCCTTTGTCATCCATGTTCTTGGACTGCAATGCATGCTCCTGGTTCATAGTTTGTAATGTAGTTTTGGATATGCCTCTTAGATTTGAATAAATAAAAACTAGGAATACTAAACCCACATGCACTAACACATGCCAAAATAGTAATCCACTCTCTACTTTTTGAAATAAAGTGTGGTATACACCTTTGCCCCAATTTGGCTATCACTCTCATTCCACAATTCCTCCCAGCTTTCACACTAGTCCCATCACAGTTACAAATTTGACTAGATTCATAGTGATTCAAGTTGTACATCTTCTCCAAGTTGTCATAGAAAGAGGCAACAATACAAGGTCAAAGCATAATGGCTCTAGTGGAGTCCACTCCTTATGTTGTTCTCATTGTCAAATCTGGGTGCATCCATCTGAAACCTGCATACCATGACCTCCCTGACATCCCATTTCTAAATGGATTGGGCCTATTCTCACTAATTTGGACAATGATAGATTGTAGTTGATTTATTTGCAGACCGTGGCCAGTTTCAGCCATGTCCTTGCACCATTGGACAACTTCGGCCTCCTCCTCTTCTGATAAAATGGTGCAAGGACCCCTCATAGTGATGGTTGTAACTCCCATCATTCATGCCCTCATAGAGGTAATGGGTATCCCATACTTGATTGTTGTGGCTCTAATAGACCTATTTTTGTCTTCTACACATGCTATTGCTGCTTTCATGTTGGATATGCTCCATTTTTTTTTTCACCTTTGAGGGAAACTGTACATTTGGTGTTTCAAAAATAGGATTACAACCTGCACTGAAAGGCTCATCTACAACAATAGTTTTCACCTCAGTTGCATTGTTCGTTGCATGGGGTAAATCTGGAGTCACTGTGTCTTCATTTTGGACCATACCATCTTCATCAGTGAAGTGCACCCCATGAGTGACTCTAGTTGTTCAATGTCTACAAATTTTTTTTTCCCTTTCTACCTCGTGCCATTATATTCACATAACCTGCAACCATACAGTAAATAGAAACGGAGACAAATCATTAAAATGAAACCCTCAATGCCATTGAGATAATTGATGAAAAAACAAATCATTTTCTGCAGGTACCAATGCATTGAAATCCATCATTGAACATCTTTGAACAAAATAAAATGCTACTCTATGTATATATATATATATACATATATACACACATATATATGTGTGTGTGTGTGTATATATGTATATATGTATATACACACACACATATATACATATACACACACACATATATATGTGTATATGTATATATGTGTATATGTATATATGTATATATGTATATATCTATACATATGTATATGTATATGTATATGTATATACGTATTTATATATATATATATATATGTATATATGTATATATGTATATATCTATACATATGTATATGTATATGTATATACATATGTATATATATATGTGTGTGTGTGTGTGTATGTATATGTGTATATATGTATATATCTATACATATGTATATGTATATGTATATACATATGTATATATTTGTATATGTATATGTATATATATATATATGTATATGTATATATGTATATATATGTATATGTATATATATATGTCTATATATACCTCAATTGTCTTGAATGCCACATGGCTTCCATGACTATCAAAGATTAGAAGGGTCCTATTCGAGGGTGAAACCCCACCAGGGACTGAACCTGCAAAATGTTCCAACCAATTCAAGAATAATTCCTTTGTCATCCATGCATGTTCTTGGACTGCAATGCATACTCCTGGTTCATAGTTTGTAATGTAGTTTTGGATATGCCTCTTAGATTTGAATAAATAAAAACTAGGACTACTAAACCCACATGCACTAACACATGCCAAAATAGTAATCCACTCTCTACTTTTTGAAATAAAGTGTGGTACACACCTCTGCCCCAATTTGGCTATCACTCTCATTCCATAATTCCTCCCAGCTTTCACACTAGTCCCATCATAGTTACAAATTTGACTAGATCCATAGTGATTCAAGTTGTACATCTTCTCCAAGTTGTCATAGAAAGAGGCAACAGTACAAGGTCAAAGCATAATGGCTCTAGTGGAGTCCACTCCTTATGTTGTTCTCATTGTCAAATCTGGGTGCATCCATCTAAAACCTGCATACCATGACCTCCCTGACATCCCATTTCTAAATGGATTGGCCTATTCTCACTAATTTGGACAATGATAGATTGTAGTTGATTTATTTGCAGACCGTGGCCAATTTCAGCCATGTCCTTGCACCATTGGACAACTTCAGCCTCCTCCTCTTCTGATAAAATGGTGCATGGACCCCTCATAGTGATGGTTGTAACTCCCATCATCCATGCCCTCACAGAGGTAATGGGTATCCCATACTTGATTGTTGTGGCTCTAATAGACATATTTTTGTTTTCTACACATGCTATTGCTGCTTTCATGTTGGATATGCTCCATTTTTTTTTACACCTTTGAGGGAAACTGTATATTTGGTGTTTCAAAAATAGGATTACAACCTGCACTGAAGGCTCATCTACAACAATAGTTTTCACATCAGTTGCATTGTTTGTTGCATGGGGTAAATCTGGAGTCACTGTGTCTTCATTTTGGAGCATACTATCTTCATCAGTGAAGTGCACCCCACGAGTGACTCTAGTTGTTCAATGTCGAACAATTTTTTTTTCCCTTTCTACCTCATGCCATTATATTCACATAACCTACAACCATACAGTAAATAGAAACAGAGACAAATCATTAAAATGAAACCCTCAATGCCATTGAGATAATTGATGAAAAAACAAATCATTTTCTGCAGGTACCAATGCGTTGAAATCCATCATTGAACATCTTTGAACAAAATAAAATGCTACTCTATGTGTATATATATATATGTATAGATATATATATATATATATATATATATATATATATATGTATGTATATGTATAGATATATATACAATATATATGCATATATACACATATATACACACATATATATATGTGTGTGTGTATATATATGTATATATGTATATATGTATATATCTATACATATGTATATGTATATGTATATACATATGTATATGTATATGTATATACATATGTATATGTATATATGTATATATGTATACATATGTATATGTATATACATATGTATATATATATGTGTGTGTGTGTGTGTATGTATATGTGTATATATGTATATATCTATACATATGTATATGTATATGTATATACATATGTATATATATGTATATGTATATGTATATATCTATACATATGTATATGTATATGTATATACATATGTATATATATGTATATGTATATGTATATATATATGTATATGTATATATGTATATATATGTATATGTATATATATATATATATGTCTATATATACCTCAATTGTCTTGAATGCCACATGGCTTCCATGACTATCAAAGATTAGAAGGGCCCTATTCGACGGTGAAACCCCACCAGGGACTGAACCTGCAAAATGTTCCAACCAATTCAAGAATAATTCCTTTGTCATCCATGCATGTTCTTGGACTGCAATGCATGCTCTTGGTTCATAGTTTGTAATGTAGTTTTGGATATGCCTCTTAGATTTGAATAAATAAAAACTAGGAATACTAAACCCACATGCACTAACACATGCCAAAATAGTAATCCACTCTCTACTTTTTGAAATAAAGTGTGGTACACACCTCTGCCCCAATTTGGCTATCACTCTCATTCCACAATTCCTCCCAGCTTTCACACTAGTCCCATCATAGTTACAAATTTGACTAGATCCATAGTGATTCAAGTTGTACATCTTCTCCAAGTTGTCATAGAAAGAGGCAACAATACAAGGTCAAAGCATAATGGCTCTATTAGAGTCCACTCCTTATGTTGTTCTCATTGTCAAATCTGGGTGCATCCATCTAAAACTTGCATACCACAACCTCCCTGACATCCCATTTCTAAATGGATTGGGCCTATTCTCACTAATTTGGACAACGATAGATTGTAGTTGATTTATTTGTAGACCGTGGCCAATTTCAGCCATGTCCTTGCACCATTGGACAACTTCGGCCTTCTCCTCTTCTGATAAAATGGTGCATGGACCCCTCATAGTGATGGTTGTAACTCCCATCATCCATGCCCTCACAGAGGTAATAGGTATCCCATACTTGATTGTTGTGGCTCTAATAGACATATTTTTGTCTTCTACACATGCTATTGCTACTTTCATGTTGGATATGGTCCATTTTTTTTTGCACCTTTGAGGGAAACTGTACATTTGGTGTTTCAAAAATAGGATTACAACCTGCACTGAAAGGCTCATCTACAACAATAGTTTTCACATCAGTTGCATTGTTCATTGCTTGGGGTAAATCTGGAGTCACTATGTCTTCATTTTGGAGCATACTATCTTCATCAGTGAAGTGCACCCCACGAGTGACTCTAGTTGTTCAATGTCTAACAATTTTTTTTTCCCTTTCTACCTCGTGCCATTATATTCACATAACCTACAACCATACAATAAATAGAAACAGAGACAAATCATTAAAATGAAACCCTCAATGCCATTGAGATAATTGATGAAAAAACAAATCATTTTCTGCAGGTACCAATGCATTGAAATCCATCATTGAACATCTTTGAACAAAATAAAATGCTACTCTATGTGTGTGTGTGTATATATATATATATACAATATATATGCATATATATGTATATATGTATATACATGTGTGTGTGTGTGTATATGTATATGTGTATGTATGTATATATATATATATGCATATATATACATATATACACACACACATATATATATATGTGTGTGTGTGTGTGTATGTGTATATATGTATATACACACACACATATACATACACACACACACACACATATATGTATATCTATGTACATATATACACACACATATATATGTGTGTGTGTGTGTATATATATGTATATATGTATATACACACACAGATATATATGTATATATGTATACATATGTATATGTATGTATATGTATATGTGTATATATGTATATATCTATACATATGTATATATATGTATATGTATATGTATATATATATGTCTATATATATATGTATAGACATATATATGTCTATATGTATATATACATATAGACATATATATGTCTATATGTATATATATATGTACACACACACACACACACACACACACACACATATACATTTATATACATTTATATATGGACAATAACCATATAGGCACAAAACTTGAAACTTTATATCACAAGGACAAAAAATAAAAGCACGAGATGCAAGAGTGAAAGATGTAATTGTGATGTGATTAAAAATTGGATATTGTTAATATTCTATTAGATGTGGATTTATTTCTCATATGATTAATAACTTAATGACGTTGTTGTATTTCTCACATGAAATTTATTGGAAGTAATAAATAGGAAAGATTAAAGTTGTATGAAATCAGTATAATATGTATGCCTAATAATATTATTTACAGTGAGTATATGCTCACTATAATTAATATAATCAGGCATACATATTATTGAAATAAAAATATTAACAAATTAAAGGAGAAATAACATAAAACAAGGTTTTTTGTAGAGAAAACAATGAGAATTCCCCCCAAAAAACTTAATTTCCCAAAGTTTTTAGGGCAATGTAGTTGGCGGTAATTCGTGCCAAGTGGGCCCATAACGTGTATGCGGGAAAGCTATTATGGGTGTTCAACAAATTTTTTGACCACCCATTTTAAACTTTATAATATTAGAAATATGTTACACACACACACACAACACACACACACATGGACAATAACCATATAGACACAAAACTAGTGTGTATGTGTATATATTTATGGATAATAACCATATAGCCACACAACTAGTGTATATATATGCAGACAATAACATGAATAAGTGTGTGTGTGTGTGTGTGGATAATAACCATATAGCCAATATATATTCACTGTAAATAATACTATTAGGCATACATATTAATGAAATGATAAATAGTGAAGGGGTTTCAAATAATTATGAACAATAATCATTTTTGTTTGCATTATCTATAATTATTTTGGCATTATAAAGAGAAAGACACCATTTAACAATGCACCCATTAAATGAAATGATAAATAATGTAGGGGTTTCAAATAATTATTAACAATAATCAATATTTTTTGCATTCTCTGTAATGATTTTGGCATTATAAACAGAGAGATGCCATTTAACATCGCACCCATTAAATGAAATGATAAATAATGAAGGGGTTTCGAAGAAAACAAAGAGATAATCATTTTTTTTTTCATTCTCTGTGAGGATTTCAGCATAATTAACTGTAATAGAGCATTGGAATGAAACTCTAAACCGCATAGAAAGAAATAATCAATATACAAATCATAATGCAGCTACGAAGGAGCTAAACCATCATTGGACATCCAATATGCCTATTAACATTATTTATAGTGACTATATTGAATGGAAAACTTGGAATGAAATATGATTCTGAGATATTGAAAGAAATATATGAAAGAAATGCTAGTTTACTGAAAACAATATAAATTAAATTGAAAGATTTTTAACATTAAACATTGATTGAAAAGAGAATTTAGTTATTCTGTGTGTACCAACCTGAATGAGCACCCTTGAATAAGGAATGTGCAAAGGGAATTTGCAAAGCTCAGGAATCTCAGGAATATGAAGTGAATTGGATTCTAATGAAAGTGACACAGGAAATTCTATCTTATAAAATAATTCGAATGTGAATATGAATGTATTTGTTTGTGGGAAACAATCAGTCATCTCATATTTAATATGTAGTCCTTCCTTGCTTCGTTCCCTTCTGTTTTCTTTGCTAGCTTGAATGAAATTTGATTGTTTTTATTAATTTTATGAAAATTCTTGGTTACTGGGGAGCCTTACACTAGTTGCAAATGCAGGTACTAAATGCAAATCTATTTAATGTATGAAGTTGTGAAGTGATGTTTGGGAGAATGTACACATGAGTGTCTATGAAGTCAATATTTGATTGTTTTTATGTCATGTAATGCACCAATAATTGTGCATATGTAAATGTAATTTGAGTACATTTGTACTTTTTAGCCCCTTGCATAGAGTGGTAAATGTAAACATAAAGTTTTAAAAAAAAAATGTATATATTTTTTGCAAGTTGATTTGTATTAAAATTGGAAATGTACCAGTAGTTTTTTTTTTTTTTACTTTTTTGTGGCAACTACACATTTAGTTGTGAGAATGTATTGGCATTCAATTAAATATTTATTGGTATTTTTTATAATTATGTAATGACAAAAATATGTATATTTTTTGGGGGGTCAATATGGCAATAAGTGTGCGAGTATTTGAACTATGTCAGCTATTGGTGCTCTTCCCCTACCTCCTCACATTAAAATCAAACATTATTTTCTTTGGAATATCTGCATATGGGCACCATAGCTTTTACACTCACATACTCGACTCCTTCATTTTCAAATCACCAATTCTTATCTTCTCTTCACTTCCTCTTCATAGGCATTGAAAATTACTTCTAGAATATTTTTTTTTTATGCTAATTGTCCATCTTCCGGGTGTTGAAATCCTCCAAGAAACCCCTTTTTCCAAGTGGTAGATAAGATCTTATCACTTCTCCAAAAATTGCAAATTTCAGCTCCACTCCATCCTTGCAACTTCTTGGCACCTAGGAAAGAAAAATACTCAAAATAGGGGTGTCGAACATTTGAAAATGGAGAACATGAAGCATTTAATTGCTCCTAACTCTCTTGGATGTTGGGATATTTATATCCTCCATTTTGGAAGGAACATTAAATAGATATTAGATATTGAAACATTTACTTCATGACATTAAACTATAGAACTTTCGAAGCTACAAATTTAAACTCAATTTATTGGATGTGAGAAAAGAATGCTTGGAAGACATTCACAAAATGCACATAAAATTATTGAGAACCCACTTTTTGGTGTTTAATTTAGATTTGAAAGATATTCCAACTACTCTAAAAAACATGAACATCAAGGTCTCACCTTCATCTATAGGAATACAATTGGATCAAGATTTATGTGCTAGTAATAAAATACTAAAACTCAAGCCAAAATCCCAAAATTGTTATCTTTGAACACTAGGTGCTTCAACTCCCTTTCCAACAACTTTTCAAATTCTCAACTTTTTTTGCAACTTGGATGCTCCTACATCAATCATTCTAGGTAAGAAGAAATGTTTCATGAGTTGTACTCATAAATATTTGAAGATCTCATTCTTTTTCTCCATCCAATGTTCTTCCTTATCTTCCTGTTCCTTCTTCTTCTCTTTACTCTACATTTTTGTGTCTCTTCCTTCCTTCATAATTCCTCTTTCTTACTCTTATGAAATTAAGTCCATCACAATGTAATCTCTACCAATATGCTTCTTACCATCCCATCTCATCATCTTCAACTCCTATATACAAATCAACAAATATCAAATTAATGGAAATCAAAAGTATTCATTTTCTTTTCCTTGTCAGTCCTTCACTCTCTTCTTCCTCTATAGTATTCTCTTTCTCTACTTCTATAACATCATTTTCAATCTCCTCATGTCCTTTCTATTTAACCATGTCAATTTTATGCAAATCAACATCATTAAAGAATTCAAAATATCCATGTTTTACCTCTTCATTTTCTATTGTAAATTTTTCTCTATTTGTAGTCAATACAAGCCATTCCTTTTCAACTGTAGTGCCCCTCCCTAATTCATCTTGTCTTTTTATACATCAAAGGAATATATTGATCTAGCTTAGTCTACTTTATGATGATTTGATGGTACCAGATTATGTACCAATCCTATTCCATGATTGTATTGGATATAATGATGGATCTATATTTGATCATTATTCATGATGAATCATATTGCTTATGGGATTTTGATGACATTATAATTGACCCTACTCTATGATTATGATGACTAAGTTGATGCTACGATGTTTGGGATTGTTTTCTAGTGTCTTCGTGATTAGAGACGATGTCATACCACTCAATGTGAGCATGATATGTCATTGTGATTCTCTATCACTTGTCTGATCATTTGTGATGTATATGTGTTGTATATATGTTGTATTGCATTTAGTCATGGATCCAGGATTGCAGGTACCAGACATTGACTCCACTTGGTCTCACAAGTCTGAATGTGTCTTTATCCTAATGGCAAGTTGTTGGAGATGGAATGTGTTTCCCTCTCATACTCTAGGCTTAAGTTGATACCCTTGTCACTTAGTGTCTTGGCTTGAGTCATTGGTCTATATCATGTGGTATGTTGTTCAACCTTATGTTGGGTTGCCTTGTGAGTTTGCAATTATTTATTAATTAATAATTAATTGGTTTATAAATATTAAAGTAAATCAATAGATGGCATTACTATTTAATATTAATGTGCGATTATTATTATTTTATATTTTATTGATTTGTTGGAATTGTGGAAATTAATTAATCAATTACTACATATAGCCATTGGTGTAAATTATTAAATAATGGTTAGTACGAATACAATATATTTATACATATTTATTTACTAAGAGTTTATAATTAATTAATAATTAATTAGTGGAATTATCTTAGTTGAGTATTTATGCTTATCAATACATCCATTTATTTATTTATTATTTATTTGATTATTTTATATGTATGTGGGAGATATTTATAGTATTGAGTTTAAATTATATTGGCTAGAGCATTTATATGTATCTGTACATTTAATTATTTGTTTATTGTTTATCTATTTATTTATATTTGGCTCATCTATTTATTGGTTATTTATTATTTATTTATATTAGTTTTGATTTATTGGATTATTATTATTTTTAAAATAAAAGTGGATATTCCACTAAACTTTTTAATTAATATATATTTAATTTTACATAGGATTCAAAGAGCATATCAGAGGAAAGAACCCTGGCAAGAAAACCTCCGGTCACGGCCCATAGAATAAAACCCATAATACCCCACATATCAGTTTATACCAAAGTCCCAAAACCAAAAGCCACTAGCAAGGTGCGGTCATAACAAAATTCATTAGTTACATAGAGCCCATATGGCTGATTTCATAAAGACCTTATAACAACTTCACATATATGAATGAGGACCCCATAGCCAATACCAATCGAAGGAAACAAAAAGCATTCCAAGTACCAGATTCTATATACCATCCTCCTTCCTACAAAAAGAGAATATCAAAAACCTATGGAGAAAAACACCATTATATCATTATACCAAATGCCAAGAGCTCAGGCTCTCCTCCGGAGGAATGCCTAGAAATGCATAAGAAACAACAACCTATAATGGAGCTGTAGGAAGAGGAGGAGCAGATGTAACAAAATAGTAATTTATCAAAGCATGTAATGCCTTTAGCACATCAAGAGCCCTGTTCACAATCTGAGAAGGAACAAAATCTAACAACCTTTCCAAAGCCTTCAAAGCATCATCTATGCTGTCACAAATTAAACCCATTCTAATTTCAAATAACAACTCCCCACACCACCCATTATCCAATAAATCTTGAAAAGAAATAAAACCACCATAAGGGAAAGAACCCATATCAAACATGTAATTATCCAAAGTTGGCTCAATAATACCCAAATTATGAAATGGAGCCAAAAATTTAGCTGCCAGAAGCCGGACCAATGCTTTATCCAATAACACATCATAACATATAGTGATAAATCTAGACACAACTTCAGAGAAAGAGATATAAGCATGAGAACACAATAACGATTCCCCACCACCCTACGAATTTCAGACTCCAATTCCACAGAATGCAAAACAAAAACTCTAGCAAGTTTTTCAGAGCTATACCCATAATTATCCACTACTTTTGCCAATGGAGACTCAAAACAAATGTGATACCCAAATAATGGAGAAGACATGAATAGTCATTACCTCTTTTGCAGACCAAAACTTCAAAAAACCCCCACCGATGCAGATGAGAAGCAAAAAATAGAGACCAAATAAAACTACAACTGACAAAACTATAGTCCCAAAAGCACTGTAATTGAAAATAAATAGCCATTTCATAATAATCATAATAAAACCACCCTTCTAGAGCACTAAATGACTAGCTCGTGTAAAAAGTACTAAAAACTTTAAATGAAGGCACCCCAAACCATGATGTAAACATAAAATGGCAGCTGATAAAAACCAATTAATACCAAATATCCAATGCTATAGTGCCAGCAACATACCTAAGCCATTGATAAAAGTACAATAAAAGGAACCCAACATCATAGCAATCAAAAAATAATCCCAAATACATACAAAAAGATCTTGGCACATAGAGAAATGATATCTCCCACCACTTACCTCAAACCAAAGCAATGTTACCAATCGTATGAGCCAGAGATGACAAGACAAACAACATAAAATACTATGACAAGCTGCCATCCCCAAATTATTGTAGATACCCATCATACTACCTACGTCAGATGCAAACCGTACCTCATAAATGATGGACTATGCCATCAGTTAAAACATACACTGAACACCTCTATGTATGCCAACAAACATGACTACCTCCAATGAAAGGGGAAGGTGGGAAAAAACTAAAAATTTCAAAATTCCAAGACCACAGAAGTAATTTCTTCAAAACTTACCTCCTGCAGATTAGCATTACTATCAATGGCTAAATTAGCCAGGAAATCTGCAATTTTATTCACTTCTCTATAACAGTGAGATATCAAAAAGGTATAAAAAAAGTCTATTTTTTGTAAAATGTGATCAAGTATATACTATAATTGCCAACAATTCAACTTCTTCTTCATGACACATTGAATTATAACCATAGAATCACCTTCTATTACTAAATCCTTAATTCTCAGAGATATTGCCAAATCCAACCCAAAAGATAAAGCATGAAATTCTGCAAAATTGTTAGTCTTAAAACCAATTGCATGACACCGAGCCTGAATAAATCTTGCCTTATGATCATAAATCACCATACCTACCCTAGCCCGACCAGGATTCCCATGAGAGGCTCCATCAAAATTCAATTTAAAATGTCCTTGTGGAGGAGGTTTCCAACTAGCCAAATTTCTCTTGCATATAGCATAATTCTTTTTAAAAATTGATCCATGAGCAGGTAAAACTGACAACATCTTCCAGAGCCTAGTTACCCTACTATCCCAATGCGAAAAAGAAGTAAGATTTTCCAGATTCTTGTAAATATAAGACAATGCAACTTCAGAAATAGAAGATTCAATTCTTAATAAAACCTCATCCACATGAGAGATTGTTTTTCTGAAAATTTTATTGTTTCATTCTAACCAAATATTCCAAATCAAAATAGATGGAGAAATAATCCAAAGACATGCATAAAAAGATGAAGCAAACAAGAGGGGCCAAGATCTGAAATGGGAAATGAGATCCTTACTAATAACAAAGGATAGATTTAACTTTTCAAACAACCAATGCCAACACTCATAAGCAAAATCACAATGAAGAAACAAGTGTGAAGAAGATTCTAAGTTTTTGTTACAAAGCACACAAGGGAAAACTGCAGTAATACCAAGCCTGTCCAATCTCATACCTGTAAGGACCCTGTCCTAAACTGCCAACCAAGAAAAAGCACTAGCTTTTGGAAGACAAGACACATGCCGAAACAACTTGTATGGCTAGGAAGATAGATTTTTAGCAACTATCAAAGAGTTGTACCCATCTCTAACCGTATATTTACCAGAGATATTCCTTGTCCAAATAAGTTCATCCTGAGAATCAGAAAGGATTACCACTCTCTCTCCCAACATCTTCTCATATTCTGACTTCACATTTTGTTCAACATCTAAAAACTCAATAGACTTCCATCTAGCTATCTTAAGACTTCCACTAGACACAACCTCAAAATAATCCGCCACAAAGACACCCCATAGGGAAGAAAGAATAGAAATTAGAGGAGACCAATCCCTAATGTTCACTAGAGGTATGTGTCCATTCCATACTTCACCCCAAAATCTAGCCTTCCTACCATTATGGACAACCCATGAAAGATGAGGAAAAATAACTGATCTACACTTACATAGAAAATTCCAAATAGCAGAACCAGAAGGCAAAATTGAAACTTTAAAAATATACCCTCTTGGTCCGTTATTTAAGTATTTAGCAAACATAAGTTGTGCCCAAAAAGAACTAGGTTTGTCATACAACTTCCAAACCAACTTAGCATCTAAGGCTAAATTCTAGTTTTCCAGGCTCCTAATACTTGTACCCCCCAATTCCTTAGGCAAACATACCTTATCCCAAGCTACTAAAGGGAGTTTTTTCTTTCCATCTTTATTATTGTTCCAAAGGAAAGCTCTAAGAGTGTCCTGCAAACTAACAATAGTAGCTTTTGGAGACTTCAAAATAGACATAAGATAATTGGGAACAACATTCAAAACAGACTTGATTAGAACAATTTTACCAGGCAAAGTTAACCACCTATGATTCCAGGATAGAATTCTTTTAGAAATAACCAAAATAATCTTATCCCAAAAATTAACCTTATCCTTCTTAATAAAAAAGGGAATACCAAGGTAAGTACATGGAAGATTTCCAGATTCAAATCCCCAAAAAGACTGCAATCTATGTTGAACCAGTTGTGATGTATCAAGGAAGAAAATCTTTAACTTATCAACATTTACTTGCTGACCAGAGAAAGATGCATAGTTCTGTATTATCCCCTTAATCACATTAGCCTCACCCAATGAAGCCTGGCCAAATAACAGGGTATCATTTGCAAATAGATAATGGGAAATACTTTGTGGAACATTCTAAATCCTAACTCCCTTCCAAAGCCCCCCCAGTTTAGCAACCTTAATAGCCCAACTAAAAGTCTTAGCTAAGAGAATAAACAAGAAGGGATAAAGGGGATCCCCTTACCTCAAACCCCTAGAGGAGGAGAAAAAGCCATAGGGGGAGCCATTGATTAAAACCAAAAATCTTGCAGAATAAATACATACATGAATCCATTTGACCCAGGCCTTGGAGAAACCTAATTTCTCAAGAACAACACATAAAGCCCCCCATTCTACTCTATCATAAGCCTTCATCATGTCTAATTTAAGTGTCATGGCCGGGATTATTTGGGTAGAAATAGAATGCAACACCTCATGTGCCACAATTGCACCCTCTACCATCTCTCTGCCAGGAACAAAACCACCTTGCTCCAAAGAAATGATCCTAGGTAGAATTTTAGCCAATCTTAGGGAAATTGCCTCAGTAAATATCTTATACAAAGTGTTACATAACGCAATAGGGCAGAAATCAGAAAATGTCTTAGTAACCTCTTTTTTAGGAATAATTGCAATAATTGTAGTATTAAGCTATTTTAAAATAGACCTATTTCTCCTAGCTTCCTCAAGGGCCAATAAAACATCATTGCCCACAAAATCCCAACACTTATGAAAAAATAAAGGAGTAAAACCATCTGGCCTCAAAGCTTTATCCAGGTTCATGGAAAGGACAACACTCTTAACTTATTCCAAAGAAAAAGGATACATCAACATCTTATTGTCTTTTGAAGAGACTAAAGAAGGAATATTAGAAATAATATCATTTTCAAGATTTCCATGTTCCTAAGTTAATAATGACTTAAAAAACCTAATTGCCTCTGAAGCAATGTCCTTCGACTCTGTCAATAAATTTCCATTCAAACACTCAATACAATATATCCTATTTCTACATCTTTTTATCTTTGTTGAAGAATGATTTTTTTTTGTTTCTGTCCCCATCCGAAAGCCATACCTCCCTAGATTTTTGTCTCTAATAGATTTCTTCTCTGGATAACACTTCCTCAAGCTCTACTTTCAGTGACTTTAATTCATCAAACACATGAGGCACCATGCCATGTTGAAGCACATGAGTATTAAGACATTCAATCATATCTTGAATCCTCCGTTTCTCCTAAAAAATGTTCTTAAAATGCGTGATATTCCATTCTCTAATGTCCCTCTTCAAAAAGCTTAACTTCTTGACAATCTGCAACATACGGGACCCATAACAGAAAGGAGCAGAATTCCACCAATTCATAAGCAGAGGCAAAAATGAAGAATCCCTAAACCACATGGGTTCAAAATTAAATGGTGACTTAAAAGAAGCCCTATCCTCAAGAACAGTAAGGGAAATCGGAAAATGATCATAACCCGAAATTGGGAGAATAGAGGAAAAAAATTCTAAACTTGAATCTATCCAATTCTCAGATAACAAAAACCTATCTAATCTCTCAGCAATTTGAGAAAAATCCCTTCTCATATTTGTCCAATTAAAACCCCATTTTGAGATTTGCAGTCAAAAAGACTCATATCCGAAATGAAATCCCCAAAATCATCCATAATTCTTTTATTAGGAAAAACCCCTCCCCTTTTTTCACCCAAACCAATGATTGCATTAAAGTCTCCCCCAAAGATGACCAAGGACCCATGCTTTAAAGGAGAAGAAATTCTCTTTAATTCACCCCATAGCTTAGTCTTACGTTGAATACCTGACAAAGCATAGATATTAAATAACCAAAATTTAACCTTCGAAACCTTAGTGAACACTAAACACAACATCCAATTTGTAGCAGATTCCACTAACTGTACCTCGATATTATAATTATTCCAAAGCAATGCCAAACCTCCTGAAGAACCACAAGCTGGAGAAGAAAGAAAACTCCACCTTCTCCAGAAGGAAAAAACCAAAGCAGCAAACTCCTTTGACAACTTTGTTTCTTGCAACATAGCAATATCACACTTAACTAAGTCCATCTAAGACTTAATTAAGCATCTCTTGTTAGGGGCATTTAAGACCCCTAACATTCCAAGAAATGATTCTCATTGTCCTCGAGGGGAGACCGAAGCTCCCCTCTTCCCATGATTCAGAGGATTTTTGCTTTCTCCAAAGCAACCTTGCAAGTCATGCTTCACAACCCCTGATCTAGTCAGAGGAGGACTAGTCACAGATTTCTTACTCCTTTTTCTTTGAACACTTGTTGGATTTAAAATTGATTTGTTAGGTCTTCCCAGAGAGACCGGTTGCATCCCTTGACCACCACCAAGAGAAAGGGACAAAGTCTTTTGTATCCCAACATCAAATTCCATTTGAGTCTTAAGACTCTTCGGAGGCCTACCCCTCCTAGGAGAAACCATTGGTGGTGATAAAAGCAAATTGGTTTGGACAATAGGTAAACTCCTACATGACTTTGGAGAAGCCAAAATGGTTGGGTTATCATCAAAACCCCATTCCTTAGTAGCGAAAAAATCAAAAGGATTAACCGATGCCGAGATTGGGAGGGTCAATTTTATACCCCCCAAATCGTTCTCAATTGAACAAATAACCCTATCAGTAAGACCCTCATCCATCTGAGGTGCGTGATTATTAAAAATTCCATTGACTTGATGAGCCAGATTTTCATCTGGCATAATATCCTCAGGCATGTCACTAATCCCTAAAGTAGTGTCTTTATCCATATTAACTTCAACCTTATGCAATGAATTATTAGACACTAAATTCTTAATTTCTTGAACTAAAGAAGCATCATCAGGAACTCCTATGATGGGTGCCTCTTTGTTAATTTCCATAACCACTGCATTTTTATCTAAAACCACATGTTTAGAAGATTCCAAAATCTCCTTATGAGTATTATTGTCATTAACCTGTATGTGTTGCTTTGACATTTCAAGGCAAGCTATAGTCAATGTATGATCTACCCCCACCTCTAATCCCCCAATATTTGAAAATGTCTTATGAGAAAATAGATGTGAAACAGAACCCATAATGTGATCATTTGGTTGCCCAGGACTGCGACACAGAGGGTTATTTTGGATATTATTTTGGCACGTATCTAACAGTTTGTGTGAAAAAACCTTTTCACATCTAACAACCAAAGGTCCCACAAACAACATATCTTTATTAGAAGGTTTAGGGGCAGAACCAAGTATCTGCTAGTTTTTCTTAAAATCCATAAGGAAAGGAGCATCCAAAAGTAAAAGAGACTTACGAAGCTCCGAATCCAGTTTATCAATAGATTGATGGCAAATACCATCATGTGATTTGATATTACAAGTACAGGGGCACACATTATTAGGGTTAATTAAAAGATAAATTTTTACCAGAACCTCCCCCTCCACAAAGTCCATTTTAGATGTCAAAAAAGTCCCAAATGTATTCCCAATTTGCTTGAGGACATCTGGATCCACAAACTCAAAGGGAATTTTAGGTAAACCAAACCAACCAGGTATAAATTTTGAACCAGATGAAGAGGGAACAAAAAAAGGTTTCCAAGCCAAAATAGAAATTAAGTGCTTTCCAAACCAGTGATGCGAAGATCTCAATACTTCATCTCTAACAGAAGGAGAATCAAAGACAACAATAAAAGCATTTGCAGAGAATTATTGAAAATAATGCATATCTGCCCATCTTTTTTGTAATTTATGGTAAAGTTTTAGCAAGCTTATTTGATCACCCCAAATTTCCCCAGAAATAGCATTAGTGTGTAAGCAATACGCTTTCTTGTCCACATAAGAACCCAAAAGATCAATGCAAGGAATCAGAGCCCAAACCTTGATTTATTGGATTATTATTTATTTATTTATTGTTTAATTACTAGATGGGTATTTATGTCTGTCCGTACATTTATTTATTTATCTTCTTTCTTGATTATTTATTTATTGTTAGATTATTTATTGTTTTGATTATTTATTTATTTATTTGAATTGTTGTTTTATTTATTTGTTATTATTCATGTACCTACCCCTTGTTATGATTGGCCCTCTTGGGAGTTGTGATTGTGAGGATAATATTATTTAATTGTTTGTTTGTTTATTTATATTATTTGTGGTTTTATATTTAAATGGAAGCATTTATTTATATTGCTTTTGATTTATTTTATTGGGCTTTAATTTATTATTATTGTTTATTATATTATTATTATTACATTCTCTTGTTACTAATTGAGTAATTAAATATTATGTTTATACCTACCCAATTAATTTATTGGTTGAGATTTGAGGGTAAGTAAATAATATTATTTTACAATCTTACCTCAATTTTTGGAAGGGGGGTTGGTATAGAATATATTTTACTGGAATATTTTGATTGATGGATATTCTTCTGTAGTTTTGAATGAAATTATATTTATTGGCTTTGTGAGAATTTTTGTGGGGTGCTTATGGATATCTTTCTGTGATTTTTGGATTTTATAATTGCTTGGAGTGCTTGGTTGGGTTGGATTTTGGAAACCTTGTTGGTTTGGATTTTTTCTCTTCTACAATTGCATTACCATCACTCTACTTCCAGGTTGGAGATCTTTTTCCATTCTTGCAGTTTGATTTTTTGAAAAGAGTTGTTTTCTTCGTGACTGCTAAAAGATTATTTTGGGGAGATTTGGGAATGAATGATTATTCTATTATCAGTAATTGGGAGTAATATTTTGGGAAAAAGATTTATATATGATTTTATGAATCTGTGTCTTGTATTATCGGAAAAGGGCATTTGTGTATGTTGATATGTTGATTATAAGTTGCATGTGAATGCATTGTGGCAATGATTGGTTTTGTGAGGTTTATTTGTTGTTTCATACCCTGTCTTGTATTTATTTGGTTTGATTAGATCTAGAGTGGCTATGCCTATAATCTTTTCTATGCAAGTTATTGCTGGTATAAGTTGGAATTCTTGGATACGTTGTATTGTTGGCTTTAACAAGGCTTTATTTTGGTTTCTTATTGGCTTTTAGTGACTTATGGGTCATATTTATGTCATTGTAAGGCTTGTGCCCGAATCTGGGAAAATTTGAGTATCTCTGTATCCCATTTTTTGTGAGTTGGTCCCCTATTACAATAGCGCTACTCTGGGCTACAATAGTGCCAAAGTAGTGTCAATAGGTTTCTAGGTTGGTTTTTGAGTCCTCAGTTGATTTCTCTGCTTGGTCTTCATTCCAGAGGCTTGTTTTGTTATGTTTGATGGTTTTGGGGCACTGTGCCATTTATTTTTGATGTGTGAATCCATTTGGGCTCTGGAAAGTGGTTTTGTGCTTGTCCATTGAGGTTTTGATATGTTGCTCCAGCAAGTTGAGTGATTCCTTGTTGTTGAGGATGGTTAATTGTAGCTCGAGCAAGAGGTTATGTTGTGCATTGCTGTGGAGGATCATTCTATGTTATTGGATTCATGTATTGCCCCTATTTATGTGTATTTGACATTCTTGAGGCTCTCTTTATTGTTGCATTTTGGCATTATGAACTTATGGCTTGATCCTTGTTAAGTGGCTCTTCGTTGTATGTTGATGACTATCTATGTGATTCAGTTGTATCAGTTTTGTAATGACTTTTGGATGCTTTCCATGTTGAGCTTCATGTTGTTATTGTGTTGTCTTTTGTTATGTTGTACCCTATAGTTTTGTCCATGGTAGGGAGAGTGGGCTCTTGCATGTGTGGACTAGGTTCTTGAGCATTAGGCCTCTAGGAGGGGTCTAGACTTGATGGAACCATATGAAGAGTTTATTTGTAATTGCAAGTGATAACCTTAATAATTGATTAGTGGGTTTGGGTATTTAGGAATTCACTAAACAAGATAATAGTTGGTTTGTGGCTCCACCTCATAGCCCTAGAATCATGCGCACTTGGGATGAGCTTGGGAAGACCATTGGAGTGGTAAACCAATCTCCCTTGAATGGATCCAAGGTTGAGATGGTTCCACATGTCTATCAGGGTGAGGCTTGGCCCCTTCTTTTGTGAGGATAGCATGTGATGACACTCTTGCCGTACATGTGTCCATTATCCATATGCTTTGATTTGTTGATTATGCCTCTGGAAGTTTGGTTGCTTTGATTTAGCCATGTGATATGATTTGGTTGTTGTATTCTTATGTTGGAGTCTTATGATGTCATGTTGTATCCTATGGTTGTTAGGTGTCATCTTAGGTCTTGAGTGTGGGTTGGAACCTTATGTCATCTCTTAGCCTGTGGGGGTGGTTCCTATTTGGTTCCACATGGTCGGGTGGTTTGATGCCTTCTTCCATTGGGATATTCTTCTTCTTGGATGTTATCATATGTGGATTGGATTCTTCATTATGTGGATATTCTTTGGAGCTGATTTCTATGTACTTAGAATAGAAAACATTGTATCATGATGATTTGTATTTGTAGAAGAGATTATGTGCCTCTATGTTATGTATATTCATGTATTTGTTGATGTAATTGAAAAGGGAATATGATGTAGTAGTTCAAGAGGAGTTCTCATTGTACATTCATTGATGTATTGGGTATTTATTATGTAATGTTAGATTATGAGTTCTATGTGGAAAAGGTAGAGTTAGTATTTATACATTTATATTATATTAAAATTGTAAGATGAAATTGTATGTATAATCTTATGGAAATTAAGTTGGAAGAATGGTGGTTGTTGTTATAAATCTTATTTAAGGAATGAAAATTATCTAGATGAAAAGGATTATGTTGCTTAGGTAAATGAGCTAAATAATCTTAGAGATATGTAATGAAACTTAAAGGATAATCTAGTCTTATTGAAGAGAATGGTTATGTAATATTTGATGCTTTTATGATGAATGAAAGAATGGATATTAGAAGTATTTGATTTTGTAGTTTCTAAAAGAATCTATTGTTAGTCAGTTCAAATAACCGGAAGACAACTGAGAGGGGGGAGTGAATCAATTGTCACAGATTACCAGAACTGTTAGCAATTTAAAATTTAATACCGGAAGCCAAAATATTAATACCGGAATGCTTAAACCAAATACCAGAATAGCAGTTAAACTAATTAAGCATAAACTATAATCATGGAATAAGAGCCATCCACATGACACCAAGATTTATACGTGGAAAATCTAGTGAAGGGAAAAACCACGGTGGGAAGCCTACCCACAGTTAGATAATACTTCTGCAGTAAGTATGTGAATTAGAATTGAGGGGTCTGCACTTGCAAGAAGGCCAAAAACCTACAGCACATTGCTCATCACAAAAGGAGCCTCACTGACTACATAGAAATCCAAACTACAATCCGAAGAAGTGTTAAACTGCAAAAGATAGCATTTCCTTTGCCTGAGTATAGTTCCAGTTAAGATCAATACCGAAGCACTGAATCCTCCTACATACACCCAATTCAATATCTAATGATTGACTAAATCCTTTGCCTGAATGATATTATATTATTCACACATTATATTCCTTAACCATGACCTCTAACATAACCATGATGATCTACAATGAGATCTTACATCTATATATATACAAATCCTCAACCATAAACAATTAGGTCAACCATCAAATAATAAACTAATTACATATTTACAAACCATGTTGGCCTTAGACCAAACAAATAATATCTAACACATAAGACATCCCAGAAATACATCAAGAGGTCCAATCCACACGTTACATTAAGGTCGGTCCATAGCCTAGATCAATTAGGACCCAATATAGGTCCACACACTACTCCAATGATCTTCATCCACCAAGTCTCAAACATGATCACCAACAACATCCTAAAACTCCACCAGAAGCTACACCAATACCACTTATGCAATTCATCAAGGATCTTCATCAAAAGCTCTACCGATGAAACCCTTGCCAAAACCAGAAACCAAGCTTTTAAGCAAGCAGGATAGCATCTGATCACCAAACCAAAACCAGCTAACCAAATATGAGTATGAGTATCATGAACAAGCCAATTCCATCACCAAATTATATCAGAGCCTATTGGATCATTCCAGATCCAAATCAACCAGAAACCACTCAACCTACAGAGACCAGAAGGGTGCCAGTAAAGCATCCAAACAATTAGTGTTGGCATCAATGACAAAACATCAATGTAACACATAATCAATTCCACCAAATGGCCAACAATCTCCCCCTTTGGCATTGATGGCAACACTAGATGTGAAAAACATCTAAGTACCAAGAAATGCCAAACAATTCTCCCCCAATGGAAGACAGCCAACAATCTCCCAGATACAACTTTTGAATGTCAATATCTCTCCCTTTACTTTTCTTATTCATATCTCTCCCCCTATGACTTTTTCTTTTTCTTCCTTTGTCTTTTTTCATGTCAATATCTCTCCCCCTTTGACATCAATGCCAGGAATCTGACAAAAATATCAAAGCAGGAACATAAACCACTGAATCACAAAGATGACTACTCCCCCTAAGTAGTAGCATCCCACATCAGTTTCAGGATGAATTGTATCTCTGATAATGCATGCGGGACTGATGCTAAACTGCATCAATCAAATCTCTATTGGAGGGGCTGAAACTCCCAATATGTCTCTCATGTACTCAAATGATTCCTTGGGCAAAGGTTTAGTGAAAATGTATGCAATCTGCTCTTTAGTGTTCACATAAACAAGTCTACCTTCATTTTCTTTCACCTTTTCTTTCAAAAAGTTATACTTTATAGATATGTGCTTTTTTTTAGAATGAAATATCAGATTCTTTGAAATATCAATAGTAGCAGAGTTATCAAAGTGAATAACTAGCGATGCATCACAATCCACCTTTATATCCTTCAACATTTGCTTCATCCATAGAACTTGTGTATAGTTAGTATGACCAGAAACTATTGGCATAGGTGCAGAGCATGATGACATGATGATATTGTAAGTTGTCATTGATGATAATATGCTGAAGTATGAACCAGTATGTTGGAGTAAGCAAACTGGCAAGAGAACCGGTATGATGATGTAAACCGGTATTTGTGAAAAAGTGAAGTGGTATGTTTGTCCAAGGTGAACTGGTATGTTGGAATAAGAACTGGTAAATGGAAGTTTTGTATTGGGGTTTCATTTGGAATGACTACCGGTTGGTAGTCTCAGCTTCAGGGTTTCCAGTTGATGCATTCCAAGCTTGTGAGATTCAACCGATGACATCTTGTGATGAGTTAGCATTGTATGAAAACCAGATAAGTGTTGCCATGTCAGCCTTGTGCGCGTGAAGGATTTCCTTGAGGATATTGCATGGAGAGTGATCCTATCTACCTTGGGAATGTGTGAAGTCTCTGTAAATGGTGGAGAGTGTGTGATGAGTTATCATCTTCCTGAAGCGGAAAAGAATGAACGTTGGAGAATGTCTTGAGATCTATTCAAGACTATTGTATTTGATGCAGTGTGATTAACAGTCAGGATTGAATCGACTGGATTGTAAAACCTAAATGTTTAGGGTTTAGGGTTTATGCTACTGACCTATCTATTTCATATAAGGTCGATGATGTTTTTTATTTTGAAGTTGTTGGCAAATGGTATGTGTGTATCCCAGTGAGTGATACTTGATTCTTGCTAGACCGGAGAAGTGCGTTGATATCTACAGAGTGTGATTGCAGAAGAAAAGGAGCTTAAGTGGATCTGCCTTGGCATTGAGTGTTGTTATCAGATCAGTGTATTACCTATTGACTTCTAACCATTTTAGCAGTTGGAAAATCCCTTAACCGGGTAGCTTTAACATGATTTTGTGTAAATCCTTTAATAGGGTGACTCAATTCAATGAGTTCTTCAAATGCTCTTGCAAGGTAACCTTTAACAGGGTTCTAACCTTTAACCAGGTATTTAGCCATCCCTTAACCGAGTAATCCCTAGCAGGATCGGTTCCTAGAAGAACCTATTGTAAAAGTCTCTAACTAGACTAGGCTCCTAATAGAGCGGACTTCAAAAGAGTTCAAGAATAGCTTGTGGGTATTCATCCCCACCATGGTTTTTCCCAGTTGGGTTTCCACGTGAAAAATCAGTGTGTCATGTGTGATACCTTTCATGTGATGGTTTAGTGCTTTATTTCAAATTGGTAAAATATGTTGAACTAAGCAGTCATTATATTTCTGATGATAGATTACTTGTTTATGCATAAGGGTGAAGTGGAAATGAGGTATTATATTGTATGGAAAGATAAGGGTTACCAGTTTATGTCTTTCACATTCTCACTGTGTTTTACCGATAGTAATCTGGTTTAGACCGGTGTTAGTGCTTTCTAGTCAAAGTGCACTATTTGCAGTCAAACCGGTTTAGGAAAAGTGTTTTTTCCTGTACTGATTCACCCCCCTCTCAGTACCGGTTTGGTACTAACTGTTCATCATTTATTCATCAATTGGTATCAGAGCATCTTCTAGGTCCTCTATGTTGTAAGCTTAACCGCTTGAGGAAAAGATCCTACTCTAATGATGAAGAGGGAAGGTCCAAAGTTCAACAGAAACAACTTTAAAATATTGAAGGATGAAAGGAAGATATACATCAGAAGCATGGGTGCTCAACACTGGAGCTATGTTGAGAATGCTTATGTTATCCCTACCGGTACTCTCACTGATGGTCAAAAGAGAGAGATTCAGGAGAATGGGTAAGTCATGGAAGCCCTAATCAGCAGTCTATCTAACATTGAGTTTATTGATGTTTAGGATAAAGACAATCCCAAAGAAGTATGGGATTCTCTTGAGAATATCTATGGTGGTGATGAGCATGTGAAACAAGCTAAGGAAGAGAGCCTTAGGGGAAAGTTTGAAGACATGCAGATGGAAGGAGAGACCAATCAACAATATGGAATAAGAATCAAAACTATTGTTGGGGACATCAAGAGTGCAGGTGGTATAATAGATGATTCCACTATTGTTAGCAAAGTCTTGAGATCCTTATTACCGGTCTATGCAATAAGGGTTGCTTCTATTCAAGAGTTGAGGTCTATAGACAAGACAAAGGTATCCCTAGACTCCATCATTGCTAAGTTGACAGCTTATGAGCTAAATAATTATGATGGTAGTATTCAGAAGACTGAATCGTTCTTTAGAGCATCTGCTGCACCATCTAGAAAGGGCAAAGAAGCTAGTACCAGTGGTGAACCAAGACAAAGCAGAGAAATGGATGATGAGGAGATCCTGAGAGAATTTGAAGCTCTTCTTTCCAAGAGACTTCCTAAGGGAACTAGTAAATACAGAGGTAAGCTCCCTTTGAAATGCTTTTATTGCAATAGGATAGGACACATTGTTGTAAACTATCCTAATGGTGATACCAAGGACAAATCGGAGAAGTTTAAGAAGTTCAAAGGAGGAAACAGGAGAAACTATTTTGTAGCAGTTGATGAAGGTGTCACTGATGAGGAATCAGAAGATGAAGATAGTGAAGACATTGTGTTTGTAGCAGTTAAGGAAGATGTGTCAGACAATAAGGCTCTTGTCTCCTACTTTGATAATTCCAATGAGTGGATTATTGATAGTGGCTATTCTCACCATATGACTGGTGACCAGAGTAAGTTTCTATCTATAGAAGAGTATGATGGTGGTGTGGTTCATTTTGGTAATGATGCACCATGTATGGTAAAAGGTAGAGGGTCCATCTCTTTGAATAGAAAAAGCAGTGCTGACAATGTGTATTGGGTAGAAGGTCACAAACACAACCTTTTGAGTGTTGCCCAGCTGAATGATAATGGACTCTGGAATTTAGAGATGGAGTGTGTAAAATAAAAGGTAAGAGTGGTGAACTGATAGCTACCGGTATGCAAACCAAAGGTAACCTATTTCAGCTGAATGCTAATATCAGTACATGTCTAATGACTAAGTTTGATGATAGTTGGATATGGAATAGGAGACTTTGCCATGTAAACTTTGATAATATTGTGAAGGCTAGTAAGATCAAGGTAGTTAGAGGATTGCCTATGCTGAGAAAACTGAAAAATCCTTTGTGCAGAGAGTGTCAATTGGGGAAAATGTCTTCCTCAACCTTCAAATGTAAATATTTCACTACAGAAAATTTACTTGATCTTGTGCATATTGATTTATGTGGTCCTATGAAAACTAGGAGTGTGTAGGGAGATAGGTATTTTATGATTCTTATTGATGATTTCTCAAGAATGACGTGGGTCACATTCTTGAAGGACAAGTCTGAAGCCTTTGAAAAGTTCAAAGCCTTCAGAGCATTGGTTGAAAAAGAAAGCGCTAAGAGGATCAAGTGCCTAAGAACTAATCAAGGAGGAGAATTCACTTTGAGTGAATTCAACAAGTACTGTGAAGAGAATGATATCAAGAGGCAACTGTCCACCCCCTGGACTCCACAGCAGAATGGCCTAGCAGAGAGAAACAACCGGACTATAATTGAATCAGCCAGAACTATGTTGATCCAAGGAAAAGTTACTCACACTTTTTGGAGAGAAGCAGTGAGCACTGCAGTTTACACAATGAACTAGGTACTCATCAAGAAAGGTAAGGATAAAACACCTTATGAGTATTGGACCGGTAAGACACAAGCGGTAAGCTACTTTAGAGTGTTTGGTAGCAAATGTTATATCAAGAGGAGTGAACATCAAAGCAAGTTTGATGCTAAATGTGATGAGGGAATATTCCTAGGGTATTCCACAAAGAGAAAAGCTCTCAAATGTTTCAATAATAGGACTCAGAGAATTGTTAAAAGCATAAATGTTAGAGTTGATGAAACCTTTGAGAAACTTGAGGAAACCGACAATGAGCAAGTAGGAGATGAACTGGTAGTAACCTTCTAGGAACTGGTTGCAAAATAGCCTAGCACCAATAATAGTGCTCCTACACTGGTAGATGTTGATGCTGATGAAGATGAGGATGAAGAAGAAAAGAAAGAGGAAACAACTAAGATCATTCCTAGGTATGTAAAGTTGAATCATGATCCAAAGAAGATCATAGGAGACAAGGATACAGGAATTCTTACAAGAGGAAAGGTCAGAGAAAACTCTTGCATGATCTCTGAATTTGAGCCTAAAACATTCAAAGAGGCACATGAAGATGAAGACTGGATCAAGGCAATGGAAGAAGAACTTAACCAGATAGAAAAGAATGGTACATGGTCTTTGGTACCCAGAACTAAGCATAAAAATGTCATAGGAACCAAATGGGTTTTTAGAAATAAGCTAAATGAAGATGGCACAGTGGTAAGATACAAAGCCAGAGTGGTGTGCAAAGGATATGCTCAAGAAGAATGATAAGACTATGGAGAAACCTTTGCTCCAGTAGCCAGATTGGAAGGAGTTTGTATGCTTCTTGCATATGCAGCCTTCAAGGGATTCAAAGTATATCAAATGGATGCAAAATCTACATTCCTAAATGGAATACTAGAAGAGGAGGTGTATATAGAGCAACCAGATGGGTTTGCCCTATTAGAAGACAGTGACATGGTGTGTAGGCTACATAAAGCCTTGTATGGACTAAAGCAGGCACCTAGAACATGGTATGAACACTTGCACTCCCATCTTGTGAAGATTAGATTTGAGAGAGCAAGTGAAGATAGCAATATCTATCTGATGTTAGAAGGAGATCAGATTCTAATCTGTGAGGTATTTGTTGATGACATAATTTTTGGAGGAGATGACAAGATGAGTCATGATTTTGCAGATGAGATGAAAAAGGAATTTGAGATGTCAGTTATAGGGGAGATTAAGTTCTTCATTGGACTACAGATTCAACAAATGAAAGATGGAATCTTTATCACTCAGTCCAAGTATGTCAAAGAAGTGTTGAAGACCTTTGGCATGGAAGACAACAAATCGGTTGGTACACTGATGGTGACCAATTGTAAACTATCAAAGGAGGATGACTCAGCATTGGTAAATGAGAAGGAATACTGATCAATGATTGGTAAATTGCACTATGTAGTACATAGAAAACTGGACATTGCACATGCAATGGGCATTACTGCATAGTTCCAGAAAAGCCCAAGAGAATCCCACTTGGTAGCAGTCAAGTGGATTCTTAGATATCTGAAGGGAACTATTGATTATGGATTATGGTATCCATACAGTAATGATTTCAACTTGAAAGTGTTTACAGATGCTGATTGGGCTTGTAATGTGGATGACTAGAAGAGCACACCCGGTGGTGCATTCTTTCTTGGTGCTAGACTAGTCTCATGGATGAGTAAGAAGAAAAGTTGTATCTCTAAGTCTACAGTAGAAGTGGAGTATGTTGCAGAATTTATGAAGTGCACCCAAACAATTTGGATGAAGCATGTATTAAATGGCTTCAAAGTTCCTATATCTGAATTGGTATGTATATTTTATGACAACACAAGTGCAATTAACATCTCCAAGAATCCGGTTTTACATGCTAGAACCAAGCACTTCGAGCTCAAGTATCATTTCTTGAGGAAGAAGGTTCAGAACAAAGAGGTTGTACTGGAACATGTTTCCAGTAAGGAGTAGTTAGAAGACATATTCACCAAGGCTCTACCGAAGGCTACCTTTACCTATTTGAGAGGTGAATTAGGGGTGCTGCCCCTTCAAGAGGTGAACTAAAGGTGTGTGATCCACATCAGTTAGGTCTTACATTGATATATCTTTTTCAGGATTGGTGTGTTGAAGGATGCTACTCCTTAGAGGGAGCAGCATAGTGGAACATAGATGTGTATGCCTCCACTTTGGCATTGTTGTCAAAGGGAGAGAAGATGTGAAGCAGACAAGATATCTGTAGTATTGGGGAGAAGATGTGAAGTAAAAAGCAGAAAGATATCTTTGTATATTGCCATCAATGCCAAAGGGGGAGATTGTTGGCATATGTGCAGAGCATGATGACATGATGATATTGTATGTTGTCATTGATGACAATATGCTGAAGTATGAACTGGTATGTTGTAGTAAGAAAATTGGCAAGAGAACCGGTATAATGATGTAAACTAGTATTTGTGAAAAAGTGAAGCGGTATGTTTGTTCAAGGTGAACCGGTATGCTGGAATAAGAACTGGTAAATGGAAGTTTTGTATTGGGGTTTCATTTGGCATGACTATCGGTTGGTAGTCTTAGCTTCAGGGTTTTCGGTTGATGCATTCCAAGCTTGTGCGATTCAATCGATGACATCTTGTGATGAGTTAGAATTGTATGAAGACCAAATAAGTGTTACCATGTCAGCCTTGTGTGCGTGAAGGATTTCCTTGAGGATCTTGCATGGAGAGTGATCCTATCTACCTCGAGAATGTGTGAAGTCTCTGTAAACGGTCGAGAGCGCGTGATGAGTTATTAGCTTCCTAAAGTGACAAAGACTGAATGTTGGAGAATGTCTTGAGATCTATTCAAGATTGTTGTATTCGATGCAATATGATTAGTAGTCAGGATTGAACTGACTGGATTGTAAAACCTAAATGTTTAGGGTTTAGGGTTTATGCTACCGACCTATCTATTTCCTATAAGGTCGATGATGTTTTTCATTTTGAAGTTGTTGGGAAATGGTATGTGTGTATCCCAGTGAGTGATACTTGATTCTTGCCAGATAGGAGAAGTGTGTTGATACCTGTAGAGTGTGATTGTAGAAGAAAAGGAGCTTAAGTGGATTTGCCTTGGCATTGAGTGTTGTTATCAGATCAGTGTATTACCTGTTGACTTCTAACCATTTCAGCAGTTGGAAAATCCCTTAATAGGGTAGCTTTAATAGGATTTTGTGTAAATCCTTTAACAGGGCGACTCAATTCAATGAGTTCTTCAAATCCTCTTGCGAGGTAACCTTTAACAGGGTTCTAACCTTTAACTGGGTATTTAGCCATCCCTTAACTGGGTGATCCCTAGTAGGATTGGTTCATAGCAGAACCTATTGTAAAAGTCTCTAACCGGACTAGGCTCCTAACAAAGCGGACTTCAAAAGAGTTCAAGAAAAGCTTGTGGATATTCATCCCCACTGTGGTTTTTCCCAGTTGGTTTTCCACGTGAAAAATCAACGTGTCATGTGTAATGCCTTTCATGTCATGGTTTAGTGCTTTATGTCAAACTAGTAAAATATGTTGAACTAAGCAGTCATTATAATTCTGATGATAGATTACTTGTTTATGCATAAGGGTGAAGTGTAAATGAGGTATTAGATTGTATGGAAAGCTAAGAGTTACCGGTTTATGTCTTTCACATTCTCACTGTGTTTCACCGGTAGTAATCTAGTTTAGACTGGTGTTAGTGCTTGCCAGTCAAAGTGCACTATTTGCAGTCAAACTGGTTCAGGAAAAGTGTTTTTGCATGTACAGATTCACCCCCCCCTCAGTACCGGTTTGGTACTAACTATTCATCATTTATTCATCAAAAAAATACTCAGCTTCAACAATAGATAAAGAAGTACATGACTATTTCTTACTAATCCATGAAACCAACTTCTTTCCAAGAAAGAAAGATCCATCGGAAGTGATTTTTTGGTCATCAACATCTCTAGCCCAATCAACATCTGTATATGCACATAAAGTAAAGTTATCATCCTTAGGGTACCACAAGCCATATTCTGATGTACCTTGCAAGTATCTAAAAATCCTTTTCACCGCAATCTCATGATTTTCTCTAGGATCACTCTGAAATCTTGAAACAATACAAACATCATTCATAATGTCAGGCCTAGTTTGAGTCAAATAAAGCAACCCTCCAATCATAGATTTGTATCTTGTAGGATTTATCTGTGCAGAAACATCTTTTCTTGTTAATTTCTCACTTGTAACCATAGGAGTACTTACTGGTTTAGAATCTCTCATACCAAATTTCTTCAACAATTCCTTAGCATATTTAGTTTGACAGATGAAAATACCTTTGTCAGTCTGAGTAATCTACAAACCTAAGAGAAATTTCATCTCACCAATCATAGACATCTCAAATTCTTTCTCCATATTCTTAGAAAATTCTATGCATAACTTATCTTCACCTCCAAAAATAATGTCATTAACAAATACTTCAATAATCAGTATATCATCATCAATGATCTTATAATATAAATTTTTGTCAGCACTGCCCTTAGAAAACCAAACTTCAAAAGATATTTATCCAATCTTGCATCCCAAGCTCTAGGTTCTTGTTTCAATCCATATAAAGCTTTCCTTAACCTGCAAACCATATTTGTATCATCTGATAGTGAAAAACCATCATGTTTCTCAATATAAACTACCTCATCAAGATCCCCATTCAAAAATGCACATTTAACATCCATCTGATAAACCTTGTAGTTTTTATAAGCAGCATAGGCAAGAAATAATCTTACAACTTCAATCCTAGATACAGGTGCAAAAGTATCTCCATAATCAATTCCTTCCTTTTGAGAATATCCTTTACAAACCAATCTAGCCTTATTCCTTATAGCTTGACCATCCTCATTCAATTTATTCCTAAAAACCCATTTAGTTCCAATAACATTTTTATTTTTAGGCCGGGGAACCAAGGTCCATGTGTTATTTTTCTCAATCTGATCTAATTCTTCTTCCATAGATTTCAACCAATATTCATCTTTACATGCCTCAATTACTGATATCGGTTCAACTTGTGAAATTAAACATACCTCATTAGTTGCCAGTCTTCTTCTTGTCATCACTCCATTTCTCTTATCCCCAATGATCTGATCTTCTAAATGATTCAATCTCACATACCTAGGAGTCTTCTGACTTTCTAATCCTCTTCCCTATTCTTCAGTTACTGTAGAATTCTCTGATACTGTCGGAGTAACTAGTTCAACACTTTGTTCCGATAAAGGTGCTACCGGTTTAGATATAATAATTTCCACTACCGGTTCCTTCTCATAACCTCTGATTTGACTTTTGTTCAGCTTATCTACTTTGACATTAGTACTCTCCACAATTCTCCGCAATCTCTTGTTATAACATCTATATGCTTTGCTTTTATTAGAATAACCAAGAAATATGCCTTCATCACAACTAGGATCAAATTTCCCAATGATATCATCTCTCCTGATATAACATTTACTATCAAAAATTTTCAAATACTTAACTATAGGTGTATTGCCAAACCATAATTCATAAGGTGTCTTACCGGTTTCTCCTTTGATATGTACTCTGTTGAATGTATAAACTATTGTGCTCACTACTTCTCTCCAATAGATATAAGGTAGACTAGCTTCCATCATCATTATTCTAGCAGCATCAAAGATAGTTTTATTCTTCCTTTCCACAACTCCATTTTGCTGAGGTGTCCGGGGAGTAGAAAATTGTCTTCTTATACCATGCTTCTCACAAAAGTTATTAAACTCACTAGATGTGAATTCTCCACCATGATCTGACCTCAAACATTTAATATTCAATCCTGTCTTAGTTTCCACTTTAGCCTTAAAGATCTTAAAATTTTCAATTGCTTCAGATTTCTCCTTTAGAAAAGTAACCCACATCATTCTAGAATAATCATCAATGATTAGCATGAAATATCTATGACCTTGAAAACTTTTAACTCTAGTAGGGCCACACAAATCAGTATGAATAAGATCAAGAACATCATTTGATTTATCTTGTATACTCCTAAAAGAGGTTCTGACCAATTTACCCACTTGACATTCTTTACATACCAGATTATAGGGCTTCATAATCTTAGGTATATCCCTAACTACCTTAGTTGAACGAATCTTTACAATGCAATCAAAATTCACATGACACAGCCTTTTATACCATAGCCATTTCTCATCAATCTATGTAATCAAACATGTCTTCTCACTGGAGTTCAAATAAAATATATTACATTTTGTCTGTGTACTGGTTGCAATCTCCAAACCAGATCTGTTAATGATTTTTTATTTTCCATCCTTGAACTATAATTGAAATCCCTTATCTACCAATTGTCCTACACTCAAAAGATTATGCCTTAAACCTTTAACATAATAAACATTATCAGTATTGTTCTTACCATCCAATGATATAGCTCCTTTTCCTTTGATCATACATGCTTTGTCATCTCCAAATATAACTAGACCGCCATCAAATTCTCGCAAAGATAGAAACTTCCCTTTATCTCTAGTCATATGATGTGAACAACTGCTGTCAATTACCCATTCATCTGTGTCTTCAATTTTAGCAGCACTTGCCTTCTCTTCAGGTACATTCTCTTTCAGTGCCAGATCATCTTCTTTGATAGCCAAGAACACCCATTCCTTCCCACTGCTAGAACCACTAGTAGAGTCTTCTGCCAATTCATCATCAGAATCAGTAATGCCTTCCTCATCCACTATGTAGCATGATTTGTCTCTTTTTTTCTTGTACTTATACTTGTTTTGATATCCAGGGTTAGGCTTAAATGATCTTATAACTCTATCTTCAAATCTTGAATTCCTTTCAAGACATCTAGATGCAAAATGACCAATCTTATTACATGCAAAACATTTAAAAGGTTCTTTTCCTTCATACTTACTTCCTACCAGCCCTTTAGGTACTCTTCTAGAAAGTAGTGCTTTAATTTTCTCAAACTCATCATATTCTCTCTTCATATCTTATAATTCCTTTGCATATAAAGCTTTCCAGTCTTGCTTATGGGTTTTAGATGTAGATGCATGAAAATTAGGTTTAGACTTCACAGCTCCAGAAGGTCCAAATTCTTCAAGCTCAAAAGCAGATAGTTTCCCAACCAAAGTATCTTTGTTGATAGATGTATTAGCCATTGTTATCAACTCATTAATAGTAGTATAATTAATTTTGTAAGTGGTGGTAGGGCTCTCAGGACTTTAGAAATAATTTCATCTTCGCTCAAAGTTCCACCACAACATTGAATTCCCATAACAATCTCATTTACCCTTTCCATGAATATAGTAGTCCTTTCATCTTCTTCCATCTTCAGGTTTTCATATCTCACTTGGTAACCATCAAGTTTAGCAATCTTTGTTGTAGGGTCACCTTCATTAAGAGTCTCCAACTTATCCCATATAGCCTTTCCAGATGATTTGTCGGTTAATCCCATTATTTTTTGATCAAAAAGTGCACACAAGAGGGCTTCTCTTGCTCTACAATCATTCTCAAGCTCCTTGTCTAGGTTTGCCAGAAGAGGATTTCTAGATCCTAGATTATAAGGTGTGACACCATTCTATGTGATCTCCCAAATCTCCTTGCCAAGACATATCAGATGAGTCTCCATCTGAATCTTCCATATTGTGTAATTTGTTCCATCAAGCCTCAAAATATCCCTTTGAAAGATAGCTCCAAAAGAACTAGATGAACTTGAACTGTTAGTTGTCATAGGATCTTCCTTAAGTGGTTAAGCTTTCTGTAGAGCGGACCAAAGCTCTAATACCAATTATTAGATAGTTCAAATAACCGGAAGACAACTGAGAGGGGGAGGTGAACCAGTTGTCATAGATTACCAGAACTATTAGCAATTTAAACTTTAATACTAGAACCCAAAACATTAATATCGGAATGCTTAAACCAAATACCAAAATAATAGTTAAACTAATTAAGCATAAAATATAATCATAGAATAAGAGCCATCCACATGACACCAAGATTTATATGTGGAAAACCTGATAAAGGGAAAAACCACGGTGGGAAGCATACCCACAGTCAGATAATACTCCTGCAGTAAGTATGTGAATTACAATTGAGGGGCCTATACTTGAAGGAAGGCCAATAGCCTAGAGCACACTGCTCATCACAAAAGGATCCTCATTGACTACATATAAATCCAGAGTACAATCTGGAGAAGTGTTGAACTGCAAAAGCTAGCATCTCCTATGCCTGAGTAAAGTTTCGGTTAAGCTCAATACCAGAGGAATAAATCCTCTAACATACACCCAATTAAATCTCTAATGATCGACCAAATCCTCTACCTGAATGATATTATATTATTTGCACATTATATTCCTTGACCATGACCTCTAACATAACCATGATGATCAACAATGAGATCTTACATCTATATATATACAAACCCTCAACCATAAACAATTAGGTTGGCCACCAGATAATAAACCAATTACATATTTACAAACCATGTTGGCCTTAGACCAAAATAATAATATCCAACACATAAGACATCTCCAAAATACATTGAGAGGTCCAATCCACATGTTACATTAAGGTCGGTCCATAACCTAGATCAACTGGGACCCAATATAGGTCCACACGCTACAACAATGATCTCAATTCGCCGTCTCAAACATGATCACCCACAGTATCCCGAAACTCCACCAGAAGATGCACCAACACCACTTATGCAATTCATCAAGGATCTTCATCAAAATATCTACCGGTGAAACCCTCGTTGAAACTAGAAACCAAGCTTCTAAGCAAGCAAGATAGCATCTGATCACCAGACCAAAACCAACTGACCAAATATGAGCATGAGTATCATGAACAAGCCATTTCCATCACCAAACTATACCAGAGCCTACCGAATCATGCCAGATCCAAATCAACTAGAAACCACTCAACCTATTGGGACTAGAAGGGTGTCGGTAAAGCATCCAAACAACTAGTGTTGGCATCAATGACAAAACATCAATGCAACACATAATCAATTCCACCAAATGGCCAATATCTATATGTTATATTACTAAGTTATGCATATGTGTTAAGTATTTATCATAGTTGTATGTAAAGTGAATGAATAGATGGATAATAGAATATGATGTTCTAAGATGAATATGTGAGGTGTTAAGATTTTGTCAAGTAGTGACATTGAGATACCCTAGGGAATGGATTTGCATTGTATGAGTTTATATAGAGTTATGTTAATGATTAAATGGTTATTCCACTTGCATAATATGATTTTATGGTTATGTTATTGTTGATTTATGTATTCATGTATATAGTTAATGATGCATTGATGAATAATGGTAGTAATATTGCATTAATAAATACTAGTAATAGCGTAGTTGTAATGGTTATCTTAAACGATTTTTTTTTTAAATCTCTTTTTGTTAGTAGATTTTGGTTTATTTCTCTAGGGTATTTTGGCGGGCATTACATCAACTTCTACAACCCACACTAGTATGTCATGTTTTTTATTATTCTCTTCTAACCCTTAACCCTTTTTATTTGTCTTATTTTTAATGTACTCTTCTTCACATTGATGTTTGAATTTTTAACTATTTTCATACCCTTAATGAGACCAAACTCCAGTGCAACTTAATTTTTCTCCATCTCCGTAAATTCACCATAATATACTATAGTGATAGTACTATTTTCACTCACTTTGAAATTCACTAGTTCATTTATCTCTTTTGCATCTAATTTAACATCAATTTCAGTTATACAAATATTAGGAAACCAACCTATTATGTACGTAAGCTCTTGCTTTCTTGTTGCTACCCCAATATTTTCTTTATGAAAATTTTATTCTACAACATTTATACCTTTATTTTCTTCCTCTATCTCTGTTGCAACTTCAACATTCACCTAATTCATACCCTCAAAATGATATGCTATAGATTAAAACTCTTTCTTCTCATCATTTCCCCCTTTATCCTCTTGCATGAAGATATCTTCTTCTTTAGTGCCACATGTATGACACTCTACTACATCTTCTCTTCTATTTGCATTCAAAGCAATGATAGAACATAAAACATGGGATTCATCTTTTCTCATTTTACCTTCATCTATTACATCTCCTTTAAATAAATTTTCTATCTTCTTTGTGTCTGCTTTCTTTATCCACTCTTTCTTTATGCTTCTCTTATTTTCTTATTTTCTTTCAACTAAAATAGTGTGGGATTCTCCCACATATTCTTTCTTCAACAACCTTCCCATCATAAGGTTGTAGTGTATCTTCTCATCTTTCTTCTCACTGCCCTCATTACCCAATCTCTCTACTTCATAAGAGATATATAGTCTTTCTCCCTCATTTGGATAGTACTCCACCCTTTCATAATACCTCTACACATTACACCTTTCATTATCCACCATATTATTTTTACATAATCCCTTTTCACATTTTATTTTATCCATTTCAATTTCTTTTCTCTGTTTTATCTTTATCACATGCAATATAGCCTCCATATTTTTTAATTTTCTAATAATTTTTTTTAAAGCTCTTATCTTTCCATACTTACCAAAGTAAAATTCTCATAGGTCTTTTGATGACTCATATTGTCCTCTCTTTGAAGATATCTTCAAAGACTTGAATGTCCCTATATAGTTACACATCCTCCTTGCAACAACCTGTCTCACTTTATTCTATAAACCCTATGAAGTTATAAGCTTGTCTTTCACATCTAAAACAAAACTCACACTTGGCAATTACTCTCTACCCAATAATCAATTTGGAAGATATAATCTTATAACACTCTCTATACACTTTCTATTGGTGTGAATAAGATTTTGGAGCTAGTATGGTCTTGTACCTAGTGGTTTTGCTAGTTCCTAGTAGGGGATTTACTCACATGACTTAAGTTTTCTTATGTATTAGGTATCCTTCTATAAGATTGATTAGTTTTCATATGAGATTCTCTTATGATGACTAGTTCTAGTTACCTAGGTCAACATTTTAGTTGTCTCATTGTGTAGGATTATGACACATCACAATCTTGTCTAATCCTACCTCTTGACTTGATTTCATAAGCAATGCCTTTTATGTACATTTTCAAATCCATATTCAACCATGTTCAATTTTGTAATATTGAAGCAATACATTATGCTATTCTCTTTTGTGGAAGTTATTTTGGTTTTGTAGGTTTCTTGGCTCGACATTGAGGAGTCACCAATATACTCCTACATGATATCAAATCTCTAGATATGAACTCCCCAAATCCAAGGAACATATTTTGGCTTAAAATTTCTAGGTGCAAAGTGGGGTTCCATTGACCTTAAAGTTTAATCTAAGGATTTAAAGAAAGTCAGGTTTTCCTTTCATTTTGTCAAATTTTGTTTTTGTTATACCAAATCTACAACAATTTGAAGAAGTGTGAAGATTGGTTGATCTAGGAGGTCACTATTTGTAGTGCCTCTCCCTAACTTACCTTTCCCTTTTGTGCATCAATAAACTATTTTGGTATAGTATAGACTATTTTGTGGTGTTATAGACAAATTTTCATGGTTTAACTCATGATTCAGATGCTTCATTATGGATGCTAGACATATTATGTGTGCTCATTATTAGGATTTTATGTGGGTGATGATACTTTATCGGTTACTCTATTGGATGGATTATATGTATTGACATTTGTAAATGGATTATATGACTTGCGATGTTATGAGGATACTAACCCTATTTGGTAATTATGATTCTATGTGATGTTTGATGTTATTGTGTGTGACTGACTTTGTGAGTAGAGATGATGTCATATCACTCATTGCAAGCATGATATGCCATTGTGATTCTCTATCACTTGTTTGTTTATCATGATGTATATATATTGTATATGTTGTGCTTAGTGTTTGATGCAGGTTTGCAGGTACCAAACATCAACTCCATCTGGCTTCACAGGTCTGAGCGTGTCTTTATCCCAATGGAAAGTTGACAGAGATGACATAGTTTCCCTCACACACTCTAGGTATAAGTTGTGTACCTTGTCGATTACTCCACAACGTAAGTTGAGGTTAGAGTCTTGTGTTGTGTTTTTCCCTTTGGCGTAAGATGTTTAGAGTCTACAGTTGTTTATTTGGAGATGAATAATTATTTGATTATGTCATATTTATCTTTGATGGTTATTTGATTTGGTTAATTATTATTAATTGAGATTTAATTATCTAAGGCTTATTTATTGATTTATTATTTATTAATTATTGTTTGGTTATTTGATTATTGTTTGTTTAATTTATTTGATTTATTATTTATTTATTTAATTGACATTCATTTGCTTTTATTTATTGAATTTTTTTTATTGAATTGGTATTTAATGGGATTTGTATTTATTTTATTTTTATTTGTTGGCTTTTATTAATAATATTTATTTATAATTTTTTTTTTTGGATTAGATATAAAAAAAGCATTACATAGCTTCAGCAAAAAAGATTGAGTTCAGCAGTAGCTGGGGCACCAATAGAAGGTGCATATACAAAATACACAATTAACGTGCACCTCCCAAAAAATAGGGATTACAAATGTTATACATATTTATAAACAAAATTGACATTATAGCATATTAATCAACAGCTAAAGAATTAAGATTTCAGCATCTGGTGAGTTGTTGTTGCCCATAGGTGGGAGCCATGCCACCTAGCCCATAGTTCCTTCCTGCCATACTTCCACCTGACCATCAAGTAATTCTTTCTTATGAGGATGGGAAGTGCACTCACTGATCAGATTGGCCTCCTCCTTGAATTATCTCCATATGCATTTGTCTACGATCCATTTTCCTCATGAAGGCCACCAAAGCTTGTTCAAAAGCTGCTTTACCTGGTTCATCTCTCTCCCAAGTGAACCCATGTGATAGTTCACAGATGTACATAGTAGTGGCCCCATCCTTGATCCATCTGTCAAACTTGTCGGAGTCAAGTTTAAGCACAATAGTGACCTACACAGAAATAGAATGAGCAATGAGTCTCCTAAGAGACTCAGTGAGGTGCCTGGTATTGCTATTAAAGATGTCATCATTGCGATACTTCCATATGAGCCATAGAACTTCCAAAGAAAAACAAGACCAAAAGACATTAGCAATCCTCTTAAAACCCTTGACATAGCCTAGAACAAAATCTATGAACTCAAGAGAACCAAACTCTAAGTTAAAACCAAATATTCTCCATGTTTCCTTAGAAAAATGGCATTCAAAGAAGATGTGTTTCACAGATTCAAGTACTCTGCATATGCTATAGTTTATTAAAGCACCTTCCTTATTTTTTATGGGGAGTTTATTTAATAGTAATCACCACCCAAAGAATTGTTTTTTAGGTTCATTATGGGCCATCCAAAACCTACTTAGACAATCTTTCCAGGTCTTCGGTTCCCAGTCTAGGTCCTAGAATTTATTAAGGTGCAGAAAGATGGTATCAAACTCGATGAGTGTGGAGTAAATACACTTGGCTTTTAGGGAAGGGAGAGGTGTGTCATTAGTCCAGCATAGCGCAGTCATGGGGGGGGTGAGGGAGAGGTAGGTGAGGGGGGGGGGAGAGTAGAGGCTAATGCCAATCTAAGGACGTTATATGTCCTATTTTGGGATTTCAGGATAGAAAAGGTGGTTTGCAGCTCCTCCCACGATCTGAGTTGGTTGTTTGTAAATAGTTGTTCAAAATTTTTAATACCCCTATTATGCCATTTCAATGCAGAGCAGGCTTGAAGCGTGGCCAACAGTTTCCCATTATGGAATAAGTTCCACCATATTGATCTATTATCAGCAATATTCCCTTGTTTAGTGCCATCAATTTTGACATTCACCAAGTGCCTCACATGTTCCCAGGCCTTCCATAGGGACTTGAAGATATCAGATCTGGCTAGAGCTACCTCAAACTACCCCATAAGACTATCCAGTAATGTGAGGTCCTTCCATTTCTTAGCTTTCTTAGGAACAAAGCATTTAATATTATTCCTTATAAGCACTTTCCATGGTTCATTGCCTTCCATGGCCTTAAGGATCCATTTGGAGGCAAGAACAATACCTTGTAGTTTTAGGTCTTTTAACTCCATCCCACTAAATAATTTATTCATAGTGCACCACTCCCACTTGACTGAATGTTGTTTCTTAGTCCCCTTGCCATCTGACCATAAGAATTCCCTAATCTGCTTTTGGACATGATTAAATTGGTAGTTCTTAAATAGCCAGGCTGATGAGAAATAGATATTATAAGAGGCTAAGTTTTTTTGACAGACCTGGAATCTTCCAGCTAAGGAGAGAAAATTCTTATTCCACTTTTAGAGTTTCTTATCTATCTTGTTCCTAACCCATTCCCACATTTCTTTTAGGTTTGGGAGGATAGAGAAAGGAATACCTAAATATTTTACAATCTGTGTTGGGCTCAACCAATTAAGAGAGAACTTTGTAAGCCATCCCGGAGGGTTGTCCTCCCAGCCAAGAAGATTGGATTTGTGAAGAGAAATTTTGCTACCAGATGCTAGACAAAAAATATCAATATTTTTCATCAGGGTTGCAAGGTTTTATTCCTCCAGCTTAATTAATAGTGCAGTGTCATCAGCAAACTGGATATTACAAATTTCCTCTTTGTTAGGTAATGTAATACCCCTAATAGTGGGAGTAGAAGAGGAGTCTTTAAGTAGGTAGAACATTGCATCAATGGCTAGAACAAAGAGGGTAGGAGCTAAAGGACACCCCTATTTGATAGATCTAGTAAGTTCAAAACCAGAGGATCTTAATCCATTGACTTCAACAACGACATTGGCATCACATAGTAAGGTTATAACCATATTACAAAATCCAAGGGGGAAGCCTAATGATTGAAGCATCTGAATGATGTAGTCCCATTCTATCTTGTCATATGCTTGCTCAAAATCTATGAGAAACATGGCTCCACTCTACCCTGATTCCTTCGCCCAATGTAAGGACTCTAATAGGGAAGTTGCTAGGTAAGTGCTCAAAAGGCCAATTTGAGTCAAAAGGCCATAAAAGAGAACAAGAGGTATTGTTTGTGTCTACTCCTAATGTTTGCAATAAAAAATTTAGTTACACTTGATAGGTCTCTCTACAAGTCTTCACCATCAACCTCCCTTCTTGGTGGAAATTCATACCCTTGCTCTAGCTTACTCCAACTCCTCACTTCACCCATCTACACATTTCTCAATCCCTGGCTTACTAGACATTCAACTTATTGTTTTCAGTGTGCATTAGGCAGTTCCAACATGGTCATGTAGGGGTAGCAAGGTTTTGTTCAAGTTTGACAACCAACTTAGTTTAAGGCTCATAGCCCTTAGCTTGCTCAATAGACCAACCAAAAGGTCAAACCCCCAAAACTGTCTTCATGCTGTCCAAGGTCTCAAAAGTTACTTGTTTCACTATTTTGGAGTGATCTCATAAGGTTTCAAAAACCCCAAAATCCTCCTTATAATTAGGTTTATGCATTTTGACAAAAATAGTCAAATGTGTGTTATGCAGTCAAAAGGGCTACTAGCCCGTGGAGGCCTAATTGGCCTAATTTTGCTCACCCTACCCAACGATGGGCTTCTTGACCATGGGAGAAGTTTTGGATAGTGTAGAATCGGTCTTATCAAAGAGATTTTTGTGGTTTTAGGCTCCCTCAACCTAGTTTAGTGACTGTCCACAAATTTAGGCTTAAACATAGGGTTTAGTGAGGGTTTGGGTGCTTCCACCATAGATTCTCTCTACCAAACTTGATTCAAAATTCCACACTACTAGGAGACCTCTACCACAAAAAATTAAAGCATCCCCTACCTTTGATAGTCAAGCATTATGCCAAACATTTGGCAAACAACTGAGAAAAATGAAGAGAAATGCCACTGTGACTGTTAAAATGTTGCCCTTCTACCAGTCAACTGCTGCTACTTCTTTGGACCTACATAATGAATAGTTTGAATTAGAAATATACCCCAATGATGCCTGCAAGACACTAGAGAATCTTCCTATTACATTTCCTTCTCAGTTACAAGGCTTGGATGATGCTTTTGAAGCATTCCATGAGCATTTAACAAACACAGTTCACAAAAACAATGAACTCACTGTTTTGTTTACAAAGTGAGAATGTTTAATAGGAACAAGCTACTCTAACAAACCAAGGTGATCTTCAAAACCATTTTCCATATGTCCAGATCTCTGCCTCATAAATTTGTTCACTCCAAATTTCTTTTGGGTGCAAATCTTGAGTTTTTGATCATGCTACTAGCCGAGTAATCAATACTTGCCTAGTATTCACTCAAGTCCTCCTTCCAAACACAATTTTGGCATAAATTAAAGCATATGTACACTATATACATGAGTACCAACTTTACTAAATCCATTTTGTGGGCTCCCAGACCTAGAATAGTCAAGTGGTGGCATTTTGGAACCTCAAACCCTTGACATGGTAGTGAGCACATAGAAGTAAAATAATTTTGTACAAACAAATTGCCAAAGGAAACCAATACAAAAATAACTTAGAGAGAATTTTACAACTACTATGCACACTTTCCCAAGGTATGGTATAGACTAGCAAAGCTACAGTATGGATTGTTACTCCAAAGAAGCAAAAAACAATGATAAAAGCCAAAATTTTATAATTTTTATTAGGAATCTCTTGCTCTTGCAATCACCAACATTTCTTAAGGAAAATGGAGGCCTTTTTATATTGTTTCCAATTATTTACCAAGCCCTATATGGACATGAGGCTTCCACAACTACATTTTACTAGAAAAACCCAAAAATGACAACTTTTGCAAGCCCAAATGACAACATTTCTTGCTCCAAAATACATTTTTGACAATCTAACATTATCAACTTGTCTAAATACCTTAGACATTCTTAGAAACACTTATCAAATATGTTTCAATTCTTTGAAAAGCATTAGAAGACCTTTTTGGCAATTTTGCACATTTTTGCCAAAAACTGTCAACTCAAAGCCTAAAAGGCAAAAATTGACCTCTTAGCCCAAAATGAGATCAAAACAACTAGACAAGACACACAACAACCTAAAACAACATTAAAAACCTTTCAAAAGATATTACAAACATGTAAGCATAAAATACTAAAAAATGAGAGTTTTACTCAACTAGGTGCTCCTGCACCATACTCCCCCCAAAACAAAGAAGTCATGTGAATCCTTGAGGCAGAAAAGAAGAAGGTATTCCAGCTTTCTAAAATTCAGCTTTAGGTATCCATGTGGCTTCTGAGATAGGATTATCCTTCCACTTGATTAGATGCTCCATGTAGGTGTGATTCCTTGTCTTTTTGAGAATCCTAGAGTCTAGAACCTGTTTTGCTTGGGGAATAGAAAGAGAAGGGAGAGATAGATCAGAAAGGGATTGTGTAACATCTGAAACTCTTTGAATCTCCTTAGGTGGCTTCCCTTTGAAAGCAATTAGATCTACAACATTAAAAATGAGAGACAAAGAAACATCAGTAGGAAAATCAACTTTGTAACCATTAGACCCATACTTAGCCAATATTTTGCAAGGGCCTATTCTCCTCATCTGAAGTTTGCTTGGAACTCCCTTTTGTAGCCTTGCCTTGTTCAAATGAACCATCACATAATCTCCTATGGAAAACTGAACATCTCTCTTTGTAGCATCCACTCTTGCCTTGACTTTTTGGGAGGTTTCTTGGAGAGCTTTTCTCACTTGCTCATGAACCTCCTTCATGGATTGAGCCATGTCATCTACTATTCCACTCTTAGGCTACAAGTTAGTGATATCCCTCAAATCTATTATACCCCTTGGATGCATACCATAAACAACTTCAAAAGGGATTTTACCTGTAGACCGGTTGACACTATCATTGTAGGCATATTCTGCTTGATGAATGAGCTGATCCCAACTCTGCCCATATTCCTTTGTCAAGCACCTAAGCATGTTCCCAAGAGACATGTTCACAACTTCAGTTTGGCCATTAGTTTGTGGATGATAAGCTGAACCAAAAGAGAGATTAGTACCCAATCTCTTCCACAATATTTTCTAGAAATGACCAAGAAACTTAACATCCCTATCTGAAACAATGCTAGTAGTCAAACCATGTATTCTAACAGCTTCTTTGAAAAATAAGTAAGCAATATGACTTGCATCATGTGTTGTCTTGCAAGGAATAAAATGAGCCATTTTGCTAAATCTGTCAACTACTACAAAGATGCTATCAAATCCTACTTGAGTTCTAGGTAATCCTACCACAAAATCCATACTAATGCAATCCCAAGGCCTATGTGGAATGGGAAGAGGCTGATATAAACTAGCATTGGAAGAATTATCTTTTGCTTTCTAACATACCAAACACTACTCAACATACCTCTTGATGTCTCTCTACATCTTAGGCCAATAATAGAACCTTTGAACCAACTCTAAGGTCTTGTTGAGACCAAAATGTCCACTTAAGCACCCATTGTGCTTCTCCTGAATGAGGTTCTCTCTCATAGAACCTTTTGGAACACACAACTATCCACCCCTGAATAAAAAACCATCCTACAAGGTGAAATCAACATATGCACCATGGAAATTATTCTCAAAATCTTGACAAACTTTATAAGCTTCAACAAAATAATCATTAGTAGGATACATCTCTTTAAAACTATCAATACAAATGCTTTGAACTTGAATCTCATGAGTAGTTAATAACCTTCTACTCAAAGCATCTGCTACTTTATTCAACTGACCCTTTTAATGCTTAAGATTAAAAGTGTAAGCTTGCAATTATTCTACCCATTTAACATGCCTATGATTGAGTTTATCTAGTGAGTTCAAGAAACTTAGTGCCTGATTATCTGTGTATACAACAAACTCTTTAGGAAGAAGATAGTGTCTCCATTTCCTAAGTGCATGTATTAATGCATAGAGTTCTAAATCATAGGAAGAGTACTTTTTCTTAGCACCATTCAACTTCTCACGAAAGAATGCAACTAGTCTATTTTCCTGACTTAAAACAACTCCTACAACAATATTACTAGCATCACATTCAATAGTAAAAAGCTTATCAAAACTAGGTAAAATGAGCACTAGTTGAGTAGCTACTTTAGTTTTCAATAATTCAAACCCCTTATTGGGTGCATTTGTCCACTGAAATTTTACCTTTACGCCCCCTTTGATGGTGCCTAACATTGGAGCACAAATATCACTGAATCCCTTGATGAATTTTCTGTAAAATTGTGCCAAACCATGGAAACTTCTGACATCACTGACTGTCTTAGGAGTTGGCCAACTGGTTATTGCTGCAACTTTAGATTGATCCATTTTCAGATTGCCTCCTGATACAACAAAACCAAGATAGACCAATTCTTTCTTCAATAAATCACACTTTTCAAGATTAATGGTTAGTTGTTCCCCAGATAACTTTCTCAAAACACTAGCTAAATGCTTCAAATGCTCTTCCTTAGTTTTACTGAAAATAAGAATATCATCTAAATACACAACAACAAACTTGCCAATGAAATCATGTAAAACTTCATTCATGAGTCTCATGAATGTGTTGGGAGCATTAGAGAGTCCAAATGGCATGACAAGCCACTCATAAAGACCCTCATTCATTTTGAAAGTTGTCTTCCATTCATCCCCCTCTTTGATTCTTATCTGATGGTAACCACTCTTCAAGTCAATCTTACTGAAATATTGTGCACCCCCCAAAAAATCCATCAAATCCTCTATATTGGGTATGGGAAATCTGTATCTGATGGTGATCTTGTTTATGGCCCTGGAATCTGTGCAAAGTCTCCATGTTCCACCCTTCTTAGGTGCCAACACTGTAGGTACTACACAAGAACTAATGCTTTTCCTAATCAGCCCTTGGTCTAAGAGTTCTTGTATTTGTCTTGCTACCTCTTCATTTTATTCATGGGTCATCTTATAGGCTTCCTTATTTGGTAAAGAGGCTCTAGGTATGAAATCAATTTGATGGCTAATGGCTCTAGGAGGTGGTATGGTATCTCAACTTTATTTTCTACCTTTTCTTCCTTGGGTTTCAGTATGAGTGCAAATCCCACTCCTTCACCTTCTTCTAGTGTTTTTATGAATTCTTTCTCATTCACTAACAAGATGTTAGGCACTTTGTTGTTGCTCTCTTCTTCTTCATTGAGGGATTGAATCTGATAGGTTACTCCATCTTTCTGAAATGAGTAGGAGTTTCTTTCCCCATCATGTTGTGCTTTTTGGTCAAACTGCCATGGTCTACCCAATAATAGATGACAAGCATCCATAGGAAGGATATCATATATGATCCTATCTGTATATCCACCTATATGGAAATCTACCCAGGTTTGCTCATTTACTAACACATGTTGTCCCTTATTTACTTACTGCTTCCTCTGATATGATGTTATCTATGGATCTTGAATCTATGATCACCTTACACACCTTTCCCATGATTTTACACTTAATCCTAAACAATGCTCTATGAGACCTCTGTACTATATGGCTTCTTCATTAACACTCTCTTGATCATTAAAATCTCACCATCTTCTGAAGCTGGGTTCAATGCTAAAGTTTTGGTATTACCTCCATCTTCCTGAACATAATTTACCCTCTTTTCACCACCATAGGATGAACTAGGCTTCTTAGGGCATCTATACGCAGGGTGGCCCAACTTTTGATAGTTATAGCACTTCATGGTTGAGAAGTAGGACCCTCTTCCTTGTCCATTAGATCTACCCCTACCCCTATAGTTGGGTTTTCTCTAAGAATCCCCACTTTGCTCTATAAGTTTAGACTCTCCCTAGGATTGTTGATCTATGCTCCTTCCCCCAAAACTGCCTCTATGGCCTCTACCATCTCTTCCCCTACCTCTTCCTCTATTGTTTTGTTCTTGCTTTCTCCTACTTTTCTCTTCCACTGTAAGTGCTAGTTGATAACACTTGTGTATTGTTTGTGGGCATAACAAACTCATCTCTTCCTAGATGTCCACCTCAACTCATTCAAGTACCTTGCCACTTTTATACTCTCATCCTCTACTACTCTAGATCTCATGCATTGTTTTTGAAACTCCTTAGTGTAGCTACTGACATCTAGGTCTTTTTGTCTCAAATTTTGTCATTTCCTGTGAAGTTGGACTTCATAGTCTTCAGGAAGCTAGGTTTCTTTTATTTTGGCTACCATTTCTTTCTAGGTGGCTATTGGTTGCTTAACTTCTTTTACCCTTTCCTCTTGGATGAACTTCCACCAAGTTAAGGCTTCCCCTCTCAGCCTTGATTTTGCTACCTTAAGCTTTTGTGCTTCAGTTACTCCATCACATTCAAAATGGTTTTCTAGACTTTCAATCCACTCTATAAGAGCATCTGGATCCATCTTCCCACTGAAAAGAGCCACTCCCTCTAAGGTTTTACCACTCATATCTCTCAAGGCTTTCAAGAATGGTTCTTGCTCAATGATAGGGTCAGGTATGGTAACCTCATCTTCTATGGGCACCATTTTACCCTGATCTCCATCCTTATCATGGACTTCTTCAATTTTAACCTCTACTTCAGCTAGTTTCATTGCTAGTTGATCTAATCTTTCTCTGAGTGCCCTATTTTCCTCTTCTTGGTCTTCAACCTTCTTGGCTAACTCGACATTAGTCACCATGTTTTCCTAATCTTCCTTTCCTCCTGAATCTTTTGTTGGCTCTGATACCACTATGATAGGGAGGTTGCTAGGTAAGTGCTCGAAAGGCCAATTTGAGTCAGAAGGCCATAAAAGGGAACAAGAGGTATTGTTTGTGTATGTTTTTGATGTTTTCAATAACAAATTTAGTTACACTTGATAGGTCTCTCTACAAGTCTTCACCATCAACCTCCCTTCTTGGTGGAAATTCATACCCTTGCTCTAGCTTACTCCAACTCCTCGCTTCACCCATCTACACATTTCTCAATCCCTTGCTTACTAGAAATTCAACATATTGTTTTCAGTGTGCATTAGGAAGTTCCAACATGGTCATGTAGGGGCAGCAAGGTTTTGTTCAAGTTTGACAACCAACTTAGTTTAAGGCTCATAGCCCTTAGCTTGCTCAATAGACCAACCAAAAGGTCAAACCCCCAAAACTATCTTCATGCTGTCCAAGGTCTCAAAAGTTACTTGTTTCACTATTTTGGAGTGATCTCATAAGGTTTCAAAAACCCCAAACTCCTCCTTATAATCGGGTTTATGCAGTTTGACAAAAACAGTCAAATGTGTATTATGCAGTCAAAAGGGCTACTTTCCCATGGAGCCCTAATTGGCCTAATTTTGCTCACCCTACCCAATGATGGGCTTATTGACCATGGGAGAATTTTTGGATAGTGTGGAATGGGTCTTAGCAAAGATTTTTTTGTGGTTTTAGGCTCCCTCAACCTGGTTTAGTGATTGTCCACAAATTTAGGCTTAAACATAGGGTTTAGTGAGGGTTTGGGCGCTTCCACCATAGATTCTCTCTACCAAACTTGATTCAAACTTCCACACTGCTAGGAGACCTCTGCCACAACAAATTAAAGTTTCCCCTACCTTTGATAGTCAAGCATTATGCCAAACATTTGGCAAACAATTGAGAAACATGAAGAGAAATGCCATTGTGATTGTTAAAATGCTGCCCTTCTACCAGTCAACTGCTGCTACTTATTTGGACCTACATAATGAAGAGTTTGAATTAGAAATATACCTAAATGAGGCCGGAAAAACACTAGAGAATCTTCCTATCACATTTCCTTCTCAGTTACAAGGCTTGGATGATGCTTTTGAAGCATTCCATGAGCAATTGACAAACACAATTCACAAAAATAGTGAACTGACTGTTTTGTTTACAAAGTGAGAATGTTTAATAGGAACAATCTACTCTAACAAACCAAGGTGATATTCAACACCCTTTGCCATATGTCTAGACCTCTGCCTCATACATTTGTTCACTCCAAATTTCTTTTGGGTGCAAATCTTGAGTTTTTGATCATGCTACTAGCCGAGTAATCAATACTTGCCTAGTATTCACTCAAGTCCTCCTTCCAAACACAATTTTGGCATAAATTAAAGCATATTTACACTATATACATGAGTACCAACTTTAATAAATCCATTTTGTGGGATCCCAAACCTAGATTAGTCAAGTGGTGGCATTTTGGAACTTCAAACCCTTGACAGGGCAGTGAACACACAAAAGTAAAATAATTTTGTACAAAAAAATTGCCAAAGGAAACCAGTACAAAAATCACTTGGAGAGAATTTTAAAACTACTATGCACACTTTTCCAAGGTACAGTATGGACTAGAAAAGCTACAGTATGGACTGTTACTCCAAAGAAGCAAAAACTAGTGATAAAAGCCAAAATTTCATAATTTTTATTAGGAATCTCTTGCTCTTACAATCACCAACCTTTTTTAAGGAAAAGGGAGGCCTTTTTATAGTTTTTCCAATTAGTAACCAAGCCCTGTATGGACATGAGGCTTCCACAACTGCATTTTACTAGAGAAACCCAAAAATGACAACTTTGACAACTTTTGCAAGCCCAAATGACAACATTTCTTGCTCCGAAAGACATTTTTGACAATCTAACCTTATCAACTTGTCTAAACACCTTAGACATGCTTAGAAACACTTATCAAACATGTTTCAATGCTTTGAAAAGCATTAGAAGACCTTTTTGGCAATTTTGCACATTTTTGCCAAAAACTGTCAACTCAAAGCCTGAAAGGCAAAACTTGACCTCTTGAGCCAAAAATGAGATCAAAACCACTAGACAAGACACACAAGAACCTAAAACAACATTAAAAACCTTTCACAAGATATTACAAACATGTAAGCATAAAATACTAAAAAATGAGAGTTTTACTCAACTAGGTGCTCCTGCACCAGACTCCCAACATGTAATTAAGTTTTCCAGTATGTACCGTCCTTTAACAAACCCTGTTTGATTATTGCTGACAATCTTAGGTAAGATATTTTCTAATCTGCATGCAACCAACTTAGCTAAAATTTTGTAGGACACATTCAACAGTATGATGGGTCTCCAATTTTTAATTAAGGTTTTGTCTCCTTCCTTAGGGATGAGCTTTATTAGACCTTGATTAACATTCTTGCCTAAGGAGCCACTATTTATCGCCTCAATGTATAGGGAGAAAAGGTCATCAACAATCCACCCAATGTTTTATTTATAAAATTCTATTGGGAACCCATTAGGACTGGGGGATTTGTCATTGTTGAGAGCCAAGATAGCTCCCTTGATTTCTTCTTTTGTAATATCCATTTCAAGTACCTTACTGTCCTCTTTATCAATAAGCTTGGGAACTAGAGACATAATAATCCTTCTGGCATTCTCCTTTTCCTCCCTACTTGGTTCAGTAGAGAATAGATTCTTGTAGAACTGGGCAAAACATTCAAGAATATCAGTTGGTTCAGATAGGTTCTTACTCTGATCCCAGATAGTGTCAATTTTTTCTCTGGCTTGTTTCATTTTAAGGATATGGAAGAAGAATTTAGACCCTCGATCTCCAGTATCTAACCAATTCAATTTTTCCCTAGGTCTCCATCCTTTGATTTTCTGATTCTACAGTCTTCTAAGTTCAACATTGACCCTAAGAAGTTGGTTAGTGAGTGATATATTCTCAGGGTCTCCTTGAAGTTCAAGTTTAGCCAATTGGAGGTCATTATGCAACTGTAACTCGGATGCTTTGGCATCTTTTGCCTTCTTTAACCCATAGCTTGGAAGACTGAGGTCCAAGTTTTAATATTCTAATTCCACCTATCTATGTTGGACTATTGGGGATTACTATATTTGTTAAACATTCTGATCAGACATAGGGCATATTTCAAGTCCTCATCATGTAATAGACTGGCATTCATCTTAAAGTTCAATCTAGGGTTGAGTGTGGACACCCTATTCCTAGTTAAATTTAGTCCTATCATAATAGGATGATGATCTGAGAGTGTATAAGGTATGACAGCATACTGGACTCCCCCATCATTTTTATTAATTTCAAAGAAGTCCTTGTTGAAGTAAAATCTATCCAATCTGCAGTAAACTCTTTTATTATACTATTGATGGTTACACAAAGTGTACCATATTGATTTATACTCACCCTTCTTTCTTGTTAGAGGATCAAATAAATTCATCTGGTTAGTCATCCTTTCCCACTGTAGTCTCTCAGTACCTTTCCATTCTACCTTATTACCACCCTGTTTATCTTGAGAGTTTATTACCATGTTGAAATCCCTACCCAGGAACCAAGGGATATCTTATAAATTAGTAATCCATTCCCACATATTTTCCCTTTCCCAGTAATCATTGGAGGCATAAATTTAACATATGCCAAAGGTGGAGTGGCCATTTTGAATGATAGCCCATACAACCCTAGCACAGGGGGATTTCCCCCATTTTTCCACCTTATTAGCCCAGTTAGGGTTTAGTAATATTTGTAGTTCCTCCTCTTCCTTTAGGATGGCTGGTATAAAAGGGAGTGGCCTCCCTCCAAATAGATCTTAATCCAACTTCCAAGGTGAACCCCATTGATTTCAACTCCTGGAGCATAAGACAGTCAATAACTTTGTGCATGTTTAGAAATATTTTGACCACATATTTCCTATCAGGGGCCTCAAGGCCTCTAATGTTCCATGAGATGGCTTTTATCATTAGGAGGATTGTTCAGTAGTATCTATCAGGGACTTGAACCCCTCAAAGCATTTAGGCCATTCCTCAGGATTAGAGAGGTGACTGGCATTAAAGGCCACTATTGAGAGTGGTCTACCTCTTTTTTTCCTTAGTTCAGAGAGTTGTTTAGGCCCCATTGATTCATTCCTAATTGCCACCTCTTTGGGTACTTTAGGGGATCTTTTCCTCCTTTTTTTCTTGGATTTAATCCTTGTTAAGTCTCCTTCCCCATTATAAGACCCAAAGTCAAAGATTCTACAGTTTGGGGAGTTTGGCTTATTCCCACCATTGTTGATAACCTCACCTTCATCAGGCTCCCCATAGGGTCCAGGTCCATGACCATCCTCAATGGCTTGGTCGGAGGGGGGGTGGTCAGCCCCACTACCCCATCAATGTCACTTGATGCTAATTCAAGGGGTGTGGTAGAGTTTTGTGTTTCCTCCCCCTCAATTGTGGCCTCCAAGGGAGTATTTGAACTGGCATTAATGGGAGGGATGCTTGTTTCCCCAAGGATGTCCCAATTGCCCCTACATTCAACTCCCAGAATTTTAGTGCAGATGGCATTGGTGGTGTCTTGAAGACCACCATCCTCCCCTTCGATCAAGTCATGGAGGAAGGGCATGGTACTGGCCTCAATTTCCTTTTTCTGAATGCTTAAAGACTCTTCAAGTTGTTTTCTAAATTCTGTAGTAGTTTTCAACTTTTCAAGGACAATTTGTTGTGCATTTTGGGTCCTGGGTCCACCAAGTTTAGTGGGGAAACCAACCATTTTAGGTTCCATAGAACTAGGGGTAGTGTTGGCCAAGTTGGCCTCTTTTATGGCCTTCTGATATTTGGCCAAAGACTCAGCTATCGAGGGAGGAGCACTGGGTGGGCTAGGGAAGCCTTGAGGTTGGTGGCTAGTGGGTGGGGGATCAGTGGCATGTGGCCCGGGTGGTGGATTGGTAAGGTTAGTCTGAGAGTGGATGAAAGGGGTGAAAGTTATGTGTTCAGTGTGTAGTGGGGGGGGAGTAGAGTCTTTTTGTTTAGGGTTCGAGAGGGCTTAAGAGGTAGAGTGCTTAGAGTGTCAAACATATGTGTTCCTGGAATGAGTGTTATTCTTTCCTACTAACAGAGGGCAATTTTTAAGGAAGTGTCCACTTCTCCTACACTTATGGCAGACATTAATTCCTCCCAAATTCTCTAAAGGACAAGAGAATAGTTGATTTTCAATGTATATATCAATTACAGAGGGAAGAGCCAAGCCAATTTTGAGGGTGATAAGCACTCTCACATCCATATGGGGAAGCAGGGCAACAGAGGAATCGATTTTGATTACCTTACCTAGGGGTTCAATAAATTTAGATATACAGTTCCATAAAAATGGTGGTATGTTTTTAATAATAACCCATTTAGGGTTAGACAATGCCATGACTTCCTCGTTACATGTAATGAGATTCCAAGGGACGACCCTAAAACAAGAGTTTCCAACATTCCAGAATTGTTTTTCTAGCACTTTCTTCTAGGTTTCTTTATCATTAAAAAAAAAAAAGAAACAATCCTTTTTGCAAAATTCTACAAAATGAAAAATGGATGCCAAGTTTTGAAAACCAAACATCTTGAAACCACCTATTCAGATACTATCTAGACGACATTCTATCTACATCAAGGGATGCTAAAAAAATTGCAGAATCCCTAAGTCTAGTTATCTCCTTAGAAATACATTCTACCATGGAAGCATTAGGTTTAATGACAACTTTAGGTGCCGAGGCAACCTCACCTTCTTCGCGGGTCTGGTTTGTCATTTCATCTTGGGAAGACTCTGACTCGAACCTTGCATCCTCTGAAAAGATGGTGGAGTGTCCTTTGAGAGCCTGCTGAAATGACTTCTTCCCTTCGGCGATGTTCTGAAAGTTTTTTTTCCCTTCTGTGGTGCTTGCTTATGATTTATTGCCTACCCCAACTTTTTTTTTCTCCATTAATGGAGGCACAGGGCGAGTTGAATATGGGGGCCTCCTGGTATGTCTGGGAGCCCCCGACCAGAGAGCCGACCTACTTCCAAGGACTGTTCATTCATCCTTGGTTGCAAAGCCCTAGAGTCGTCCCCGTCTGTTTAAGATTATTTATAATTATTTAATATGGGTAAGTAATGAATTGTTATTTATCAATTGGATAAATGATATTATCCTTGTTTATTGTGTTTATTGGGATTATGATTTTTTATGTTTTATTTAATTTGATATATTATACCTATCCACCTATTTTATTGGTTAAATGTAATGGTAGGTAAATAATATATGTATTTTAATATTTGTCTTGAATTTTGTATAGGGTAAGTATAATATATGGTTTATGAAATATTCTGATTGGTTGGCTTGGATTATAGTTTTGAGTTTAATTTTTTGTATTAATTTGGCTTCTTGTGCATTCACGGGGGTTGGAAAATTTTGAAAGCTTTTGAAGATTTTGATTTGGAGAGTTTTGCATTGGATTTTGATTCATTTGTTGGAGGGTTTTTGCTGGATTTTGGATTGCACCTTTAGATTCTTTCTTATTTCTTCATTTTTCAAGTTGGCTTCATTTTCCAGGACTGGACATTTTGATTTGGAAAAGGATTTTTTTTTTTGATCGGTAATTGGTTGAAGCTTGAATAGCTTTTGACTGGAGCTATGAACCAGTGGTGACACAGTAGGGGGGCCCATTCCCATTACATATCTTTAAATTATTATTATTATTATGTTTGATTAGATTGACCCCAAGACCTTCCCCATCCTATGGAAGGCCAAGAGTCACAGCTTAGAATTCCACTTCAGATGTCCCTATTGGGAATTGAACTTGGGTCTCCACAATGAGAACCCAGTGTTTTAACCAGTTAAGCTCAACCCCTTGGATGATTTGGAAAATATTATTTGCAGTGTTTTGAAAATATTGTTTGGGGTAATTGGAACTATGATTTACAAAAATTATTTGTTAATTGTAAAGGAATTGATTGGGGGTGAAATTGCATTCTAAAGTTTTATTTTTTCTAAAAATTGGGTTGCTGAAAGCTTATCATTGTATTCTTTGTGTATGATTGTGTTTTTAGCTATTGTGTTTGATTGATTTTGGCTTGAGATTGGTTTGGCTTATCCCTTGGTTGAATGCATGAATCTCCCTTTGTCCTGAGCTTGTTTTGATGTTTAAACCTTTGTTTGGTTGTTGAGAGTTCTCTGTGACTCTCTAAGACTGCACACTTGAATGTGAAGACACTTCCAAGCATATGAAATGGTTTCAATTGAACCTTGCAAGTCTTGCTTAGTTCTCCTAAAGTGGATTGCAACTTTTCTTTCTTCCTTGTTGTTTTAGCCTTCCTTGTCTCAAATTTGGCATTGTGGGAGATAATTTTCCTCATGCAAATTTCAGCAGTGATTATGTTTATGATATTTTTTATTTTCCTTGATGGTAATTGGATCTTCCATACTCTATGGTTGTAGTATGTGGGTCATTTTTTACCCTTTTGCAAGTCTAGGTTAGTGCCTTAGCCTTATGTACCTGTTTTGCTCATTTTTTTGCATTCTTGCCAAAAACACTGCAAGAACTACTAGAAATGTTGTGGGATGATCCAAGGGTGCTATGCTACACCTCAGGGGCATTGGGAAACATACCATAGGTGCAGAAGCCCTAAAACTGCATTTTCAAGCCTTTTTCCCAAAAAAGGTATCTGGGAGATTAGAAACTCTACAATATGTACCAAAAATGCCACCATACCTACCAAAAATCCTATTGTACATACCAAGGGTGCCACTTTGCATACCAAGGGTACTAAAGTTCTTTTTGGGAGCTCCAGACTGCTCTGAAGGTCTTAAAAAGTCAATTTTTGGTCATGTGAGAGTCTTGTCAGGGTTTGTGCTTTCTCTAGAGGCATGTGTGATTTGTGTTGATCTTATTTGAGTTTTATTTGATGTATTTTGATCTTTCATGAGGTCCTTGGTGCTCCAGTGAGAGGATTTGAGCCCCACCATTGAGGTGTTTCTTATGCATTATGTTGCTTCAGCAAGAGGGAGAATTCCTTGCTGTTGAGGGATGATATTGTGTCTCTAGTGAGATGTGTTATGCTTAAATTTTGAGGATTTGGATTCACCTTTGAGTTATTTTCATAATTTTCTCTTTGATTGTTATGCATTGGTGAAGGCTATTGTCATGTATAAGGCCTTGGGTACCCTACTATGTGAAATATGTTCTTTATGGTGTTATGAGTACTTTTATATCCCTTGTGAGCCTTAATTATTATGGTTATGATGTTATTTTGATATGTGTTCCACCTTAAGGTATAGGTGCATGCAAGGGGGAGTGGGTTTCCAAACAAGTGACTGGGGTCTTAAGGATTAGACACCCAGGTCATCCAAGGGTCTAGACTACCAGGATACTTTGTTAGATTTTTCTTTGTAATCAAGTGATAACATAATTAAATCTATAAGGGTTGGGCAGTGATAGGTTCTCACATTAAAAATAATAAAATTGGTTTTGTGACCTCAACTCACATCCCTGGTATGGTTATATGGATTCAGGAATGGTTGGGAGGACCTTAGTGACCTAGGTAATCTAAACTCCCTAGATATTCTTATAGTTTGAGATGGCTCCACATGAGTATCACCATGTTGAGAATAGGTTCCTAGGTTCTCATGATGACTTCATGTCATGACACTCCTATCCCTACATGTATGTCCTAGCTCTTTATGCTTTTCTTTTTGTTGCGCCTATGGAGGTCTCTTTTCTTTATATTGTGGCCACATGATTTGGTTGTTGCATTCATGATAGTGTCATGTGATGTCTTGTCAAATTCTTTGGTTGTTAGGTGTCAGCCTAGGTCTAAAGTGTGAGTTGGAACCTCATTTCATCTCCTAGCATGGGGGGTGGTTCCTATTTGGTTCCACATGGTTGGGTGGTTTAATGCCTTCTACCATTGGGATATTCCTCTTCGTGGATGCTAGTGTGCATGGATTGGATTCTTCAATTCTTCATTATGTGGATATTCTCATGGAGTTGATTTTTATGTATTTGGAAAGGAAACATTGTATCATGATGTATTGTATATGTGTTAGCCTCCCCTGCAACTTTCCATTTTGAATACTCATACTTGCGGGTTACCTTATTGTGCCTTTACTTCTCTCGGGTCCTTTGTTCTCCTTCGTACTTGAACCATTGAACTCTTTCTAAAAAGTTCAATAGGTTCAAGGTTCAAAGCACATTTTTGAGAAAGAAAAAAGAAGAAGTCATTAGCGGTCTTTGTCTTCACGAAAGCAAGCACATTATTGTTATACGTTTTAAACTTTGAACCTGTGAACCAAATTGGTTCAAGGTTCAAAATGTCTTTTGTAAGTCATGGAAATGTATTGTTGTATAATGAGTAGATGTCTATATGTTTTAAGTTAGTTTCTGAACTTGAACTTTGAACCAATTTTCAAGTGGTTCAAATGGTTCAAGGATCCTGCTTAATAATCTTTGTTGTTGCTCATTCTCGGTAATGTTGTGTGCCACTTGTTCATTGTTGTACTTAATTAATGAATTTGAACTATTGAACTCTTTGTGAAATGGTTTCAAGGTTCAAAAGTTCACTTCAAAACTAATTCTAAGGCTCTTGATGATAGTGAAAGTGGCGCGGCAAGAAGGAATATTCCCAGCACTCAACAGTTTAAAATTCTAAATATGGAAGTAATCATGAATGCATCAACTACTTGTGAGGAAGTGATGGATAATTAAGGTGTTAGATTTTAGTCATTTCACAGTTACTTTGCACGCTTGAGTGAATTATTATCAAGCGTGTGTGGATTTATAGATATTTTCCCATCTATTCAAAAGGAATGTATGAATTTATTTCCATAGTTTGTAAGGGTTGCAGCTCCTATACTTGAGAAAATTGGAGTCGTCGAAGGTAAAACCAACTTTGATTTCCTGAGAAAGTTTCCAGTTTTCATGGTGGTAACGGGTAAGTTCAGATGACTCCTCCTAAACTGTGTTTCTTTTAGTTCTGAAGATTTATCAGTATAGGAAGAAAATCTCTAAATTGCTGGAGTAAAATTTTGCCTTGTTTTAAGAATTTCTTGGTTAGAAGTATAGATAGGCAAGTATGAGACCAATATTGCCGAAGCTTGGTCAAACCTCATGTCTAGTGAGCATATTACCAAAGCTAGAAGATACTTCCTTGGTTCATGTTGATTTAGGAGATTTCTTAGAGAGAGCCAAGAACCCTCAAACTGGTTCAATGATGGAGAAAATAGTGAAAAGCGGTCTTGTTGAAGATGTTGCATTCCAACTTGTCGCACCATGTCTAGATTTGGTGATTTCTTGCATGAATAGGTATGATATGGAGAATAGATGCATCAGAACTAGTAATGGTGAGCTGGTAGTCAGTATCAACATAGAAACAATAATGGCAGCAATGGGAATTCCACACAAGGACGAATATGAGGATTGGACCATTGGGAACTCGTATGCCTATTTCTCGAAAAAGAAAGGTAAGTATAGGAGTGTGATTGCTAGGAATTACCTCTTGAAAGTTAAGAAGAAGGGTAAATACTGCCAAAGCCCCTAACTACAGAGCATTTCATCACAGAAGTGCAGGATATTGTGATACTTTTGAATAGGGTGAAGGGAAACTCACATTCTTTCTACTAGGAAGATTGGATGTACTTTTTCATCCAGGTGTTGTTATCTAGTGACAGGTATCTTGATTGGTCTTAGGTAATTGCAGAAAAACTTCATGAAGGGTTGAGTAATTTTGTGGGAATGTCGGGTTTTTATATGTCTTCATATCTTTTCTACATACTAGCTTGTACAAGGGATTGGCCTCGTTTGCTTAATGAACCTTGGGTAGATGGGATGAGGGTGTATAATTATTATCCCCTATTACAACAACAAAGACATGTTGAGCAAATTGATAGATGGAATGGTGTTTTCATGGGAAAAATTGCTTTTGAGCTCCAGGGGGATGTGAATAGGAGAATGTTTGTTGAAGCAATGGAGTTCATAAGCACATATGGTAGCTTCTTTATTCAATTTCCAAAGTTCACTTACCTATGGGTAGGTGGTTTTGAGGGTCAACCATTCAAGCTACCTAGGTATGCCTTCGACAACTATGTACTTATAGAGGTGAGCAGGAAGCTAGCTTACATTGATAAGAGATTGGGAACAAAGGGCGAGTTTGGAGTTGTATTCCCTATTGAACTTGGATATTATAGCTGCAAATCCGTATCTCATGCTCTAAACTTGGAATTGGAATTCAAAAGGATGAACCTATAGCCATATGTGGCAAGACATAAGTTTGATAGTAGAGGTTATGCCATTGAAAATCTAAGTGTGGACAACCATTTTTGTCATGAACCGCAGTTGGAGGATTACTGGGAAAATTGTAGTGACAAATTTGAGGTAAGGAAAAGACTGTGGTCAAGGTTCACTTTGCAACAAATAATTACCATGAAGCTTCCAATCAATATATCTAGAGTACAAGAAGATACAGGAGAAGATATCTTAGACCTAGAGTTTGACACAGAGGTTCAAGGAAATCCAATTCCAGAGATTGATTGAGATAGAAAGGAGGATGACACTGTTCAAGCCAGAACTTTTAATGTTATAAGATGAACAGAGAAATGTTTGAGAAATTAAAAGTTTAAGGAGGGATCTCACATGTCCTCACATGAACTAAGAGTTGATTCGCACATTGTGACTCAATCTCCCATTTCTTCCACTAATGAAATTGTTAATGCTGCAGGTGTTTCAAGGCCTATTGTTGAGAAAATCCAACCTAGGAGATCAAAGAGGTCACCATCAGGTTCCATAGCCGCTCAAGTAACTCAGTCTAGAAGTAAGAAGAAGAGTAGGGAGCCCATTTTAAAATAGGTTGTTGTAGACCTAGACCCTAGTGAAGAGTTAGAAGTAACAATGGATCAACAAGATTTGGATGAACCTGCGATGCAGGAAATGGACATGGGTAAAGAAGTGGAAAGTAAACAAGATCCCATGAGCACCCTAGTCATTGTCACTTCACTCGATATACAGATAACTCCTCCTCCCAAAGAGCCTGCAAACATACCACAATGGTTGGAAGCTGCTGTTGGAAAGAAATAGAGTGTAGAGTCGATTACAATCCCTATGGAAGATATGGTCAGCAAATGTTTGGGAAAGGCATCAAAGCTGAAAAAACTCAAGATGCAGAAAATGCTTGAAGTGGATGAAGCAACAGGTCACTAGATGACTGAGATAGCCAAACCAATTCCAAGGAGAGATGTAGACAAAGCTACTAAGGAGGATTTTACAGTTGAAAAGATAGACTTGGGAGTTGCTTCACGCGTTGTAGATGTTAAGCATTTGGAAACATCTAGAAAAGGGATAATTTCAAGAACATGGAAGGATGAAAAAGATAAAAGGGAATTGAAGCAAGCCATTACTCAGATGGCTGAGTATATCAATGCCATCCATAATCCAAACCCCCAACCTTTGTCATAGATACCGATTCATTTGATCCCAAATCTCCGGCCAATCAGAAGATGTTGGACCAAGTTCAAAGAAACATAATGGTTATAGAGATGTTCAATAAATGGTAGGATCTTATAATGCAACAGGGATTAGACTACATCGTCAATCTGGTGAAGGTTTAGAAAGATGTCAAGATTGTGAGCAAGGAAATAGAGCTAGAAATGGTGGCTTGGGAGAAAGAAAGGATCAAATGGGTGGCAGTCCTTCCGCAAATGAATGATATACAGAAATATGCAGTGATGAAGTTCTTGGCCGAAAAACCAGTAGACAATCTGGATGATAATGTATTGTATGTATCAAAGAAGAATGTGGAGTGGCATAACTCGATCATTAAACAAGGTCATGAAGAGTCCATCAAATTGCTCAGAGGATTGACATACTTGATTGATACAATGCAGAAGGATCTCAAGTGCATTGACATCCAACTCATGAAAGACGGTGCTAAGACAATTGAGGTGGCCGCGGATATGACCAAGATCTTTCAGGAAAGAATACAATTCATTTAGATGATGAAATCTTTGACAATGGATGACTTGTCAAAGGTGGCTAGGATCGAATCGATGCTCATAGTCTGTTTTGATCATTTGGAGGTACATAAGGCAAGAGTGGCACAAGTGAACATGGATAAGGAGGTGTGGAAGAAAAGGATTCAACACATTGGTCTTTCTTATTTTCAGGTCATCTTGAGCTTCTCGGTGGTATACCTGGAATGGCGTGGTTCTGTGGCAAAGCAACATAGATCAGTAACCTCCTCTACCACAGTGGAAGCATAGTTAATCCAAAAATGAGTTGTTAGCCTCATAGTGGCTATTGTTTTAGTTTTTATTTCCTATTTTAGCAAACGATTTCTTTAACCTTTGGTTAAAGTAAATTTTAAATTTGTCATGTAAAAACTATGAGCCTAGAGGCTACTTAAGATGAAAAGCTTGTTTTTGTTAAGGTCCGAAAAATGGTGATTTTTCGAGCAGTAGATAATATTCATTTTGGTTTTTCTATGAATTGCTTTAAACTGGAATGGTTGATTATCAATAAAGTGTTATGATATGCAGTCTTTGAATCTATGCGTTTGAAGATTAGTAATCTTTCTTGAGAAATTTGCTATGGGCATGATATCATTTTATGATCAGTTATTTCTATGTTTTTCTGGATTCATGGTTACCATTACTTGTTAGTAGATTCATTGTGGATTGAGTTGTGCTAATCCTCCTTCTCCTATGAGACATGAGAGAGAATCAATTAGACATCAATACTTTTGTGCATTTTCTATGCTTTGGATTTATTAGGTGAACATGTGTGTAAATCAGAGTCTGTGAACTCAATTGAATCTTCAGAATATTTTCTTTGTTTCAGTGTGAAAGCATTCTTTTGTGTTGATGGATGAATGCTAAAGCCTTTCCACGCTTTTTGGTAAAAAGTGTCAGCATTTCATTTGTGTATTAAATTCATTGCGAATCATACAAGGAGCTTCCCTCTAATGCAGAGGTTGAATTTTAATTAATTCATCCAACTGTTGGTAATTTGTTTACATCTCTGTTCAGAGAGAATAAATAAATTTCTTGAAAGGGACAAATTTGTTTACCAACAATATGTACAAGATATAATGTACTATAATATGTATCTTCATGTATTTATACATGAGAATTTAAATAGAACATGAAGTAGCAGATTAGGAGAAGTAATCATTGATTATTCATTAGTGCAATGGATATTCTTTATGTAATAGAAGTTATGAATTCTATGTGGAAGAGAAATGAAATAGCTTATATATGTTTATGTTGCATTTATATTGGTGAGATGGAATTATGCAATGTTAATCTATGAGATGAATGATAGAAAGGTTAGAATAGTTGCTTTGGTTCCTATTGGGTAAATAGGTGTTAACTAGATAAAATGGTTTAATGGATTTAAGATGCTATATTAGGGAATGTTATGTGAATGACATGCATATGTGAGTTAATGTTGTGCTAGTTACATGGAAGGAAAATGGTTAATTGAATAGTAGAATATGATGTTTTAGATGGATAAGTGTTACGTTAGAATGTTGTCAAGTAGTGACGTTAAGATACCCTAGGGAATGGATGTTATTGCAAGAGCATGTTAAGATATGATGACGTTTATTTATGTTTTAATTATGCTCGCAAAATGTAGCTTTATGATTATGTACATGATGGTATATGTGAATATGCAAATAGATAATGTAGCATTGATTTATGTTGATGATAGTATAGAGTAATGAATGTTTAAAAAAAATTTATCTCCTTTTGTTAGTAGATTTTAGGTTATTTCTCTAGGGTATTTTGGTAGGCATTGCACTATTTTTTTCGAGCACTTTAGGCCCAAATCAACATTGTCATTACATTTAGGAGGTTGATTTGACAAATTTTAACTATTAATTTATTCATTTTTGGTAAAGTTGGTTTTAGGGATTTTTTTTTTGCTTGGCCATGTTGTAAACCTTTCCTCGCCCCCTCGCCCCCTCACCCCCCACCTTCCCTCGAGTGCAGGTACAAAGTGTAGGTACAACATCCTTTTATAATAAAATAAAATAAATATTATTTTAATTTCTATGATGTGCAATTTTTATATACTTATAGGAAAAAATATTTTTCATAGTTGGTAAATTGTCACCACTGACAAATTAAGGGCAATTTAAAAAAATAAAAAATAAAAAAATTTACTTGCAATGGGTGTACAAAACTGCCATACTGTAGAGGATGAATTGCATGTCATTTTGTTGTCAGGGCATGACAATGTAAGGTTAATGTACTTCTAGTGGTAGGGATCTTTAATATAGGGTCCACATGTACAACTTCACGAGTGCTATCATCTTTTTGTTTGGTTGGGTATATCATTGAATGTTTAAACCTTTTGAAAATAGTTATCTATCCCTAGGATACACCAATACATAAGTTGTTGATGAGGGTAACTTATGCATTGGTTCTCCTAGGGGCAAGATAACCATTTCTAACCTTTCTACAAGGGGGATAAGCCTTGTGTGGTGTGTGTTTAAGGTTTCACCCTCCATCCATCTTTAGTGCCATTGCCCTTGATTTTTTCTTCAGCCACATGCATGGTCACATGAGTGACCACGAGCCTACCTATATTAGCTCCTAGGTCCCTTGTGGCCCCCTAGGTGCCATAAAGGGGTTTATTTTCTTTTACTCATAATTTGGGTAAATGAAGGTAAATTTTTCCAAACAAGATATCAGGAAAAAGTTGGTTTTGCCAATTTTATAATGGTATAGGTGATTATAAATTTTATTGTTTGAACACATTTATTATTGTTTTGAGTCAAATATTCTTTTTTGGTTCTTAAGATCATATCTTTTTGCCAAGATCTTTAATTTAATGATTCTTACAATGTTATAAAGGTACTGAGAAGCTCTATAAAGCCATCCACACTTTTTATAGATTATATCATAGGTATCTATTATTCAATTTTTTATTTTTTTTATAGTTCAGGAGGTGTTGTCTTGAAATTCATTTAAGATATATTTTATGTAATTTATCTATGATTTATCATTTGATAAGTGTATCATTGTTCTAATAATGGGTTATTCATCTTATCCTTATGTAATCCCTTTGACTAAGGACAATTTTGAGTCTTGGCAAAAAGGCATTGTAACACATTCTAGGTGGATTAATAGTTTGCCTCATATTTATGGATTCATTCATGAGCCAAAGACACAATTAAAGAATTTTATGTGGGGTAATAAAAATGATCATATCCTAGGATTAATTGGTTGTAGAATTTGTGTAAGCATCTTGAAAGAAATCTACCACTAAATTTTAGGAATCGGTTTCCTACACATAGTTTGGACCAAGATTTCAAATATTTTTGGAGATCCAAATATTCCTCCATTCTCAAATGATCTTGCTTCAGATTGCTTCATTCCTCTTGATATGTTGACAATCTTCCTTTTGATGATGATAACTTAGAGGAGATTGAATATGATGCAAAACTTGAGAGCCTTGATGCCTTAGAGACTTCTCTTGTAGCTCCTAGTTCTCTAATTGAGATCACATATTCATCTTTTGTTTGTGATTCATTGATTACTACCACTTATTCATTGCAAAAGGTATTATATTATCTTCTTGTTTGAGATTCTTATTTATCAGGCATTTCTTCATTGTTTGTGGAGTCTTACATTTTAGATTTGGATTATTTTTTGAGGGTTTATCTCTTTTATTGAATAAAAATCATGGCACAAATATTGTCACTCCATCTTTTTCTTTAGAGCTTGTTCCAAATTAGTTCCCATTTGTTTCTTGTTTGTTACCTTATCTTGTGATTGGGTATGTATCTAATTAGATTGTAACTTCATCATCTTCATCATCTAATAATTGATGATATATGAGAATATTTAAGAGACATCATCCTACATTTGTACTTGGTTTATCTTCTTCCCAAAGGGAGAAATGTTGTTTGTAGGCATTGGACTATGTTTTCTCTTTAAGCACTCATTATTTGTATATTCATGATGGATGTAGTCCTTAAGGGTACCCTTGAGTTTCTTTCTTTTTCTCTCTTTTGGAGATGAGTTTTGTCCCACTGAGTTTTGTCTTTTTTTTGTATTTCTCAGAGATTGTATTGTAGATGGGTACCTAAACATGGTCTAGTAGCTATGACCCATCATCATAATAATCCTTCATCTTTTCATAATAATTTTATCTCCAAGTTTCACTTAAGAGGGAGGGGGGGGGGTGTTGGTGTGAATAAGGTTTTGGACCTCATAAGGTCTTGTACCTAGTGATTTTGCTAGTTCCTAGTAGGGGACTTATTCATATGACTTAAGTTTACATAGGTCCTACATCTTCTCATCTACAAACAACTAATTTCATTTAGGTCTAGGTAAACACTTTAGTTGTCTCATTGTATAGGATTATGAAACATGCCACAATATTCTCTATTCATACCTTTCACCTTTCTTTTACTAGCAAGGCCTCTCATGCACATTTTTATATCCATATTCAATATTTCATTTTTTAAGAGAGATATTCTTGTCATTGTCTCTTGTGGAAGTTATTTTTGTCATGCAAGGTTCATGGAGGGTTGATGATCCCATGTGTTAGGCAAAGAACACAAAAAAAGCATTCAACAATCCTCCTTTAAATCAAGCAAATAACCTCGACCCAAACAACCAAAATAAAACACATTTCACAAACCAACCCCAATAAAAACCAAAGCTAAAACTCATTTAACCAGATGCAATAACTTGATGCACCACCACCCATCTCACAAACACATATGACAAACACACTTTAACAAACAAATAGACAAGCCAACCTCAACTAAAAAACACAAACTTAAACCAACCAAACAACACCTTAATTTCACTTAGCCACACAAAAATAAACCTAAACACCAATACTTGCATACTCATGAAACAATCTCACATATTCAATAAAATAAACTAAAAATTTAACCAAAACCTCATACTTCGTCCACTACAACTAAACAACTTCACCACCAATAAAACATACAACCCAAATCCTACCATTACACATAATAATTCTATCCCACAACACAACATTCTACCCAACCAACAATCCTCATACACACTTACAACTTAGATAAACCAAACATTCTTATCCAACTTTAACCAAACAACCCACCCTATGACCTCTACTACTACCAAAACATAGACTTGACCAACCCCAAACATACCATGGAACAAACCCATTCATATAACTAATACAAAACTGAACATACCTTCCACAAATAGAAAACATGCCCATTCAATCATCCCCAATGAAGATTCTAGTGCAACAAGTATACAGCTTGCAAAAATAGATGACAAAGATGCAAACTAGTGGGCCTAAGAAAGTCTATAATATGGAAGACATATGTCCTTATCCTTTTGACAGGACATTACACATTTTGTCCTTCAACAAGAAAATTGAGATGCCCAAATTTGACAAGTACAAGGGGAATGTATATTCTAGAGATTACATTAGATAATTTGCATATCTTGTCTAGAGGTCACTCATAATGATACATATCTCATGCAACTCTTCCCATGTTGTCTTGGTGGACAAGAAATGGAATGGTCTTCTCATTTACCACATGGTATAATGACCTAGAATGAACTAGCTAATAAATTCATCACACATTTCTTATATAACATTAAACATGAGATATCTATATCAGATCTTTGAAATAATGTAGCATCATAAATTTTCACCAGTTCAATTTACACCTCATGTTTGTGCCCCCACTTTAGTGTGTTCTATCCTCATCCCCTTTCTAGGTTTGTTTCTACCTATTATCTAGCTTTGAGGTCATGAATAGCCTTTTGTGGGTCCTACCATGGGATACTCACCCTCTTTCAACATTATTTTGGTCCTGATTGTGGTGAAACTATGGCATGGAATGCCCTCATCTGGACCATAGCACCCCAAAATGTCATAATCATGCTCAATCCAATCCCAATTTGAAATAGGGTGGGGGGTATATCTCATCGATAAGATTTGATCCTCATGGCTCCACGTAACCATTGGAGATTGGCATAATTGTTAATTTACCTAAAAATCCCTATATAAAGATATTATATTAATTTATTTTCATATCCACACCTTACCTAAAGTATTCATGCATTTGTGAAGCATTCATCAAGCATTTTTAGATATCTTCAAGGCTGCATATTCCTTATTCAACCATTGTGGAGGAAAATTACATCAATCTTATATGCAAGAAAGTGTGTATGATTAGGGTTTTATGTTTGTCATTCCATTCATAAAATATTTGTGATTACATTCAATGAGAAAAGCATCATCATCTGTTAGTCCCAACCGGTACTAAGAGGGGAGGGATGAATCAATACATTACCGGATTTAGCTATTTGAAACTTTTACTTTAAGTTTGAACTAATTAACCATTCACCAATGTAGACATTTACTGTAGAAGATTAAGCATACATAAAAAGATACACAAAGACACAGATTTATCTCGTGGAAACCCAATAGGGAGAAAACCATGGTATGAGTAGGAACTCACAAAATTTGTACTCTTCTGGAGTATGCCTGGTTAAGAGCCATCCCTGTTAGGAGATTAAAAAGACATTGTTAGGTGCCACCTGGTTAAGGGATTTTGAACAAGGCCAGTTAGTGCCTTTACCCTATTAAAGGTAGCTTGGTTAAAGGACTTAGAATATCAATCAAGATGTCACCCAGTTAAGGGATTTTTACAATGGGACCTGTTAAAGTCCACCCAATTAAGGGATTTATGTTGCGGCTGTTATAAAGCAACAGATGGATGATCTGCTAAAACTGCTACTCAATAGCCTGGTCACATCACACTAGATCGACATTGGTTGTGTCTGTTCTACACAACTCTAATCTCCTAAATGCACTATCAATTTTGTCTTTTGTCAATTTGTTGATCCTTGAATATCACACTGTCGGTCCTCTGTCACTTAAGTCACCACTCTGTAAAACTCCACTCTACCGGTCTTCTGTCATTCAGGTCTGCAGTCTCTTAAACACCTCCTATGTCCAATTTCACATAATCTTCAATCACCTTGACAACAACCATCTCAAGAATTAGATATGTGTGTTTATAGACCCTTTTAGTCTATCGCCAACTTTCCCTCCAAAACATACCTTTCAAAATTCCATTGCTAGACCTTAAATTATGCCTCTGAAATCATGTTGGAATCTTTGTCAACATAGTCAAACATGTTAATAAGTCTGTCGGTTGACTAAGAGAAGACTCCCAATTTAGCTGGTTGTAACTGAACATTACTAGCCTATCGATTACCAACTCTTCCGGTGTACCGATCAAAACCTGTCTAGCCAATGTCCTCTTGTATATTAGTTTGTTCTTTGCTTAGCTAGTGAACCTCTTCTAGGCTGATCTACTCACTACTACCTGATCTTCTTACTATTTGCTGGTCTACTCACTTCCAATGGACTGTGCCATTCTACTTACCCCTTGTCGGTCTACTCATTGCTTGTCGGTCTACTCACTGCCGATGGACTGTGCTGATCTACTCACCGCTTGTCAGTCTACTCATTGCTTGTTGGTCTACTTACTATCGATGGACTATGAAGACTAAGGAGATGATGTTGCCAACAATGACAACCATACTATTTACCGATCATACAAAATAGTATCAGAATGCCAACATCATCAACAATCGTAGATCGAAGGTATATCTATTCAACATTTATTTCAGTATTTGCATTATTTTATTCAAGGTTAATTCCTAAACTAGAGGCTGCAAACCCCTATTCCCAATAATTTCACCCTTCTTTATGTGTGTAGGAAATAGGTACAGAGCTATGTTTGGGAGGATCAAGAGAATTCACAAAGACAAATAGGTTCAAATTTTGACAATGAGAAATTCAAAGGACCATGGTGAATTGATACTACATGGTCTTGAAAAATTAGGCCAAACTTCTATGAACAAATTCGTGACATCTTATTTTGTCCAAATCTAGGTTGGTGTCTCTGCACGACATCTATATCTCACTATTTCTACCTGGTCACTTCAATAATTACCTATTTTGCCCTAATATTCAACAATCCAAATCAATTAAATTCAAGGAGGAGAAAGCCTTATTTAAGGAGCTTGGAATTTGATTAGAATCTTGGTCTTTCAAGGCTAGATCTATTAGATTCCTTTCCTCCCTAATGTAATGGTTAATTAGGTAATTAAGTGGTTTTATTATCTTAATTCAATCCTAACCCTAATTTTCCACCAGTACATTTTGGTGAAACCGACTTCTTACACCACTATTTCCGATTTGTGTTGTTAGATATGATTTGAGAGCATTTTAATTTTCAATTTTGAACTCATAGATTATTTTTTTAATTGTATTACATAAATTTAGAGATTAAATTCATAAAAACCCTAATTATTTTGGCAAAATTGATTTGTGGGTTGCATAATTTGTAACTTTTGTTCTCAAATGTGATCTTAGACATTCATAATGATACTTTATAGATCTGATTTGTTTTCCATTTCACATATGATTACATTTATTTTCTCTTATGTTTATCATAATCATGTGTTGGATAATGGTTTCTTTCATTTTACATTGCTTCTTTTCATTCATAGCACTTTGACATATTGCAATTTTTAGAATTTCCAAAATGCTTCCTATTAATCAATTAAATCTCAAAGATTTTTATCCATGATGTATGTTTTATTTATGGTGATATTTTTAGGAAATTTCATTACATATGTAGATCGCATCAAATCTTTGTTAATCCTATGAGGATTCGATTGATAGTGAGAGGGAGGGTGAATCAGTATTAAGACCAATTTTAATTTTAAACCCAAAATCAAACTTATATTAGATCTGAAACCATTTAACAAATGTCTCAACTTATTTAATCAGATCTAATAGCCTCTTTATCATATTTGGTTAACACATTAATCAAATCATTTACCATATCTATCAATACTTTCACCACCAAAGCAATCATATAAACTTGATCATTTACCAACTCATTAACCTTATCAATCAGATCAAAAAATTTCTCAAACAACTTCTTATCAGTACTGGTAACCTCTGATAAAATTCTGATAAAAGATCACAACTGGTGTCTCAGAAATAATGCATGAAATGAAACATAAACAAGAACATCACATGAAAAACATTCCACATGAACACCATAAGTTTTTGACGTGGAAACCTAAATAGGGAAAAACCATGGTGGGAGTTGGAACCCATAAATATTTTCACTTTTTTGAAGTATGCCATGTTAGGAACTTAGCCCTGTTAGGAGCTTACAATATGCCTGGTTAGGAAGAGACTTTGTTAGGAATCACCCGGTTAGGGGATTTGCCTTGCAACGTGGTTAGGAGTTTGATGATTTGTTAGGATAAACCTCATGAGAGGATTTAACACTCTTTTGAGAGCTGTCCTATTAGGGGACTTAAATGTTTAAGGCCTGTTAGGACCTACTCAATTAAGGGATTTAACTTGCTGCAACTATTAGGGAACAACAGTCAAAGAATGATCTGTTACTTGCACTTCTCTTCTTGCTTGATCAGATCCAAATATAATCAACACTCTGCAACTCTTAGGAAGATCTCACACTTCACTTGGATGGATTAACACATTCTCTAAGACCACCAACACCATAAACATCAATTGTGTCATCCTAAGTAGCCATCTCAACTAGGTCGGCCATAAAACCCTAATTACATCTTGAATTTACAATTCAAATCATAAGAGATCATCATAGATTGATATACAGATCATTACAACAATTTACAATGCAATATCAACCATTGGTTGATCATAACCCATCACGGAAATCCAATCTGTACAAAAGTCAAACCCTTAAAACACTCTACTAAGAGTTTTGCTAATTCACAAGAAATTCTTCCTTGAATCATGCTAAACCAACAATTAAATCTTTCATATAGGTTGTGTTATGCTACCAACTTCATTTAGACTCATCATCAATCATCGTCATAACAGAAATCATTACCGGTTTGATGATTTCTTCATCGGTCTTAAACCCTACTAAAACCTTAGCAAAACTTCATCAGAAATTTGAAACATGCCTTCTAATAATCTCCACAAGTTTCGGTTCCAATCATATACACCTTTCCATGATACAAGTTCACCATCCAAACCACAAATTACTAATCATTGCCGATCATCCGATCCAATCAAAACAACTTAGCTTTACTGGTTAAAGTCCTATTTCACGTACTTTAGCTCTCTGCTGGTAAACCTTATCTTTCGGTAAACCAAATCAATAAGATGACAAAACAAAACATTAGGAACATCAATTGACATCAATGAAAACATAAATAATTTACCATGTCATCTATTCATAGAATCTCAATCTCTTCATCACAAATAAACTTCTATCCTTTATCGGTGCAGTCATCCAACTTCAACTACATCACGTGTATCTGTATCAGTTATGCCAAAAATATCCCCCTTTGGTATTGATGGCAACACTAATCATATATACAATCAGAGTAACATCATCATTGTAATACCCTAAAAATGGTCATCTAAACCATAGGCCCCTAATCTCGACAACATCACCAAGGTCCTAACCAAAGCCATTAAATCAACCTTGAGCATATTATTAATTCTTTAATTATCAAAAATTACATGGGAAATCAATTACTCAATATTAATTAAATATTTATTTAATTAATCGAATCATTTCCAAGAATATCATTTTGATCAATAATCCCATTTTAATTTATTAAATTTCCTTGCATATTTAATTAATTAATAAAATTGCCATTTAATCATACAAAAGGAATTAATTTATTACAAAAGAAAAATTAATTACAAAGCAAGAGTTGAATTGAAATAAAATAAAATAATTGAATTGAAAGAGAAATCAAACTTGAGATATTATTTCTTTTTCTAAATTTAGAACTTGAAATCAAAAAAGCAATTTATTTGAATTATTGAATTATTCTCTAAAATTGGAACTCAAAGCTTTTCAAAAAAAGAAGTTCAGTTGCATTAAAAAGACTCTTTTCTTGAATAAATAAAAGAATTATCTATTTTTATCACAAATGCATGGAATTAATTTATTATTATTTCCAATGCAACTTGGACTTCTAATTTGAATGCATTTCAATTAAACTATAATTGGAATCAATCTCAAGGTTAACTAAACCGGATTTCTCAATTATTTTCAATTAATTCTAAATTGAGATTTTCTCTTGGTGATTCTCTATAAATTCAATCTTCAGCTCTCATTCAAATTTACCCCAGAGATTTTTGAGAACACGCTTGGAGATTATTATCACGCTAATTTCACTCTAGAGTCATTGAAGATTATTGTGCTTTTTAGATTATTTGCATCCATTATTGCTTACATCCATTATTGTTTGAATTGATTATTGCTTGAATTATTCATCCATCTTGCATCCATATAGTTAATATCATATAGATTAAATCCTTCATCTTGGTGTAGTCTAGTCACTAGTATTGCTTATAAAAATCTGAGAGCAATCTTATACTCGCATCTTTTAGAAGGCAATTAGTTGCTTTGTTATGGTTTTTTACTTATTGATTATTGATTATTAACCATGCATATAATGACTTAATTGAAGTGTTGTGCTTGCAGCTTACAGACCACTTTTTCACACACACATCTCTGGCGCCCACCGTGGGGTAGAAGACTACATTTTTCAGCCTCCAAGACTGACTACTTGTTTTCTTTGTTATTTTCTAGATTTTGAATTTTTTGATTTTATTTTTTCATCCGTACATATCGTACGACAATTCCCACAGGCTAAAATGACAAACTATAGGTGTCGTATGAACTAGAATCCTGTCTCGTACGAGTTGGGATCCTGTATTGTATGAGTTTTTATACTGTCGTACGACTCTGTATTTTTTAGTTAAAAGGCAAATTTTCATGATTTTTTTATTATTCTGACGACTGACCCTGACTATTTATCTGTCTATCTCAGAATTTTTCACAACCTAATCAGTTTTTACAGAATGCTTGTCGCACAAAGACAATATGACTACTGATTCATTGTCTTTGCAGGTTGCCTAAGGAGAATCGACTAAACATCGTGTATTCTTTAAATTCATTTTTAGGAACCTAACTTGCTATCTGGTTAAGGAACAAATCTGTCTTTCGTGTTTTTTAGAAGATTCTAAGAGGTAGGAGAGTATGCTCTTGTCTTTTTCTAGACAATCAGAAATCTAGACCCTTTAGGCTTTTTCTTTGTTTGAGATTTGTACATCTTTAGCAGACCTGCCCTCCCGAGGGGTTGAAAACTCTTAAAGCCATTACAGCCGGTGTGAGGGGAACGACCTAAGTGGGAACGGCTAGACACCAAGTACTCCAACCCACTATAAAAAAAGGTGATTTGATGAAAATCAAGTCAACGACAGTGCTCAGGAATAGCTCTCCTCTGTACCTTTGAATATATTAAACCTTGGTTTTCAAGGCTGGGAGACCTCTTAATTGAGTTTATACCTCGATGCACCGAACGGATCCCTTACTAAATCCAATTCAAAATTAGAAGCTGCCTGGTTCATCTCCGAAAGGGGGATAATATTTGTGCAAGAGAGATAGTAACTCTCCCAAGATACTTGTCATTTCGTGCCCCCATTAACATTTGGAGTCAGATAATACGGTGTTGAGAATTCATTGCGTGAGACTCAGCGGCCATATTCTGATTAGCTATTGTGTATGTACCTGAGTCTACAAGCAAAGGTTTTCTTTCCTCACCAAATTCCTTAGGGTTTTCATGTTGTGATTGGAGTCACTATACATACTACTTGTTTTCTATGTTTTCATCCCTTAAACAAAAAAATGAAATACCAAAAATTGGAGAAGACAAGAAACAACTCAGTCATTTGAAACTTTGTCCATGTCAGAAACTAGTCCATCCTAAGTTGAAACTTTGTTCATGTTAGAAACTTGTCCATCCTAAGTCGAAAGTCTATTTGTGTTAGAAAATTGTCCATCTTAAGTCGAAACTTTGTCTGTGTCAGAAACTTGTCCATCTTGAGTCGAAACTCTATCCGTGTTAGAAACTTGTCCATCTTAAGTCGAAACTCTGTCCGTGTCAAAAACTTGTCCATCTTAAGTCAAAATTTTGTATCCTGGTCCAAAATCAGTCCATCTCAGAATTGGTCATACTCAGTTATCATACTTAGCAATTGAAAAAACTCAGAATTTCTGGGCTCTGTCCTATGAACAGTCATACGAGTCTGATAATTTATCATGCTGCACCTGATCTTGTCTCGTACGAGTCTTCTAATTTATTGTCCTAGACCTGATCCTGTGTCATACGGGTCATTTAAATCTATCATCTGGTTCTGTATCCTGTGTCATATGAAACATAACTGCTCTGAGTCTTTTGTCGTCCTGTACATATCCATCTGTCCTATAGTAAGAAACAACAACTCGTATGAAACAAAACTTTTGTCGTCCTATTACTGCTAAATTGTCATCCGATTCAAAAAACCTTGTCGTACGAGTCTTTGGTTTTGTCAGAACAAAACAATCAAACTTGCCTAAAAATAGCTTACAGTGAACATAATACTAGTTATCAATTTTCTTGAGCATAAATAGATCAAGACAATGTACCTCTTCCATTTGCATTGCACGATTTGGTCGATCATCTTTTAGCTAGTTCAATCAACTACCTATCAAATTTTAGTCACTTAGATAACGTCTTATACAGGATAGATTGTTCTTGAAACCAGACTGAAGCTTACACTACACTTAGAATCAACTTAGATAAACATCTTATATAGGATAGATCATTCCTGAAACCATACTGAATCTCAGTTGTTTCTCCCAAACAATACATTAACCGAACAACTAGCTCTGAAAATGATCTTGACCTCTGCATCACAAACAAGTTTAGGTTACACTAATCCATAAAAATGCCTATACAAACTAGGATTTCTAGTAAGAAAGAAGCCAAAGGCAAAGGAATACCCTTTCCATACACCGACAATCCATTTTACGAAAAGGATCCACTCACTGGCATACCACCATCATCAGGCGAACCAATTTTTGATGAGCCTAAATCTCCCACTATATATGAGACAGAACACAATGATGGAAACAAGGACGATAATAACATTCCTAAAAATGATAATGATTCATCATCATCAAGTGAGGCTGATGAAGACACTGAACCTCCAGAAAAAGAAATCCTTGACTGTCAAAAGGACAAAGACTTTAGAAAAATGATGAAAGCTATCATGACCCGAGAGAAGGAAGACTATTTCTTAGAACTAGCAAAACAAGGTGCTAAACTTCCTACTACATATGATCTTCAGATGCTCATTACTAAAAAGAAAGAATCACCTATACTCATGGTACACAAACAATTACTAGCCTTATGGATGGAAGTCACAGAACTAAAGAATAAGGACATCCCCAAAACAATATTCTCTGGAAACAATATGTCCCTTTCCATTTGACAAGAATCTATACATGCCTCCATTTCCTTCATGAGTGGAGATCCCAAAATTTGATAAGTATGATGGTACCTCAGATCCTCAAGATCATGTTAGAGAGTTTTGTGCTGCCTATATGGAGTTCATGCATGATCAAACGTACCTCATGCGCCTTTTTCCGAGGAGTTTAGGGGGTCAAGTAATGGAATGGTTCTCAAGTCTACCCAAAGGAATAAAAATGTTTGAAGAACTAATCCAACTATTTTTACAACAGTACTCATATAACATTTGACATCCTGTGACTATGATCGAGATTTGCAATAGTAAACAAAAAATAGGAGAGCCTCTTCTTACATTTCTCCAACACTGGAGAAAGATGTTTTCTAGGTATTCTCGACCTATCCCAGACTCTGAGAAAATGGAAATATTTGTCAATAACTTGGTCCCCGAACTGAAATATAGTATACAAATGCAAGTACACCCATCATTTAACAAAATGGTAGATAATGCCATTTGAATGGAAGATGTGCTCATAAAGAAGGGGGATATCACACCTTGGAAAAAAACACAACCAGGATCTAGCTCTAAAGAGAAGAACAAGTATTGGAAGTTTGGAAAAGACAATAACAAGAATGTTGTTAATGATGGAGTAGTAGACACTGTCAAAACCAACTCAAAATCCACAATATTCAACTTGGCTAGTCGTACACAAGCACTTAAAGCCGCTGAGGCTGCAACAAAAAATCCGCTAAAGAAAACAAAGGAATGGTTCAAAGAAAAGCCTTGGCTTTCCAAACCTAAGCATGATTTCACTCCTCTCGAAGAATCGTATGAATCTTCTTTCAAAACTCTGTTGGCAAACAATTTGATAACATTGCCAGATAACTCCAAACCATATGATCCAGAAGTCAAACCAAGATGGTGGAGAGAAAATGAATACTATGACTTCCATCAGAATAAAGGTCATAACATAAACGATTGCATGAAGCTAAAACATGAGATTCAAGATCTCATAGATGCTGGTAACGTTTTTGTTGGGAATAATCCGACTAATGCAGATCATAAAGCATTTAAAAACCCTTTGCCTGTTTATGAACAAGGTGATTCTTCAAAGACCAAAGGAGGTGCCAAGGTAAATTATACTTATGTCAGTTAGGACAACGTTATCAACATGATTGAGCCTTCCCACTCGGAATATTGCAATGCGATTATAGTCCAAGATAAACCAAATGAGTCATGATATGCAAGAGCTCTGACATGTTCTCAGAAGAAAGTCAACCTCCAAGGAGATAGTTCTTCCAACCCGGCTCAAGCAACATCAAACCCATCAGCCTTGCCAAACAAACAAAAAGAATCAACCTTGGACAAATTTAAAAGGTTAACCTCATCATCATCCTCTGGATATAGTGTCATTGAATAGTTGAAAAGGACAAATGCTCAAATCTCAATCTTTGAATTGCTAAAACTCTCATCTGCTCACAAAGAGATCCTAGAAAAAGCATTGCTCACTACCAAACGTTCCAAAAGATTTAGACATTGATCAGTTTCAGTCTATGGTGGGTCATCTGACTTCACCTCACTATCTGACCTTCTCTGAAGAAGATGACAAATCACTAAATCATCCACATAACCAGCCATTGCATATTGAAGCCATGATCCACAAACATAGAGTCAAACATGTTTTGATAGATGGAGGCGCGGGGTTGAATATCTGTACTTACAATCTGCTTACACAACTAGGATTCTTTGAAAATGTCATTGATCCAGGCAAGAAAATAACAATAAAAGCCTATGATGAAGAAGAAAGGACTTCTAAAGATCTGGTGTCATTACTAATCAGAGTGGGACTGGCAGAGAGAGATGTTCTTTTCCAAGTTCTTGATATTCCATTGTCATATAATATATTACTGGGCAGACCATGGATTCATGAAATGAAGGCAGTACCATCAACATACCATCAATGCTTAAAGTTTCCTTATAACGGAGCTGAAGTCAGTATTCCTGCTGATACAAATGTCGTCTGTAATGCATTGACAAAAGGTGCAAATACTTTTGTGCCTCATAATAGGGCAGCCTCTCCAAATGCAGATCCAGAAGCACTAATGAAAGACTTAGAAAAGAGATTGAAGATTACAAATACCAGCATGGATGGCTACAAGATAGAACTGATACTTTCATTAGTTTCTCTCCCTCCATCACCAAAACAGTTGGGCAAGCCATCAAAGGCTATGAGAACTCAAACTTCAGCTCCAAATACCATATATGATAGTCTCTTTGTATAGTCTTCTACCTCCTTGGTGGATGAAATAGAAGAAGATGTTGTTCTTAACTGGCTCTTTAAGGAAGACAGTCAAAATGTGGAGGTACAACATTGTGAGATTTCCTCAAACCAATATGGTCCTGGATACAAAATGATTCAACGCATGGGGTACTTAGGTACTGGTCCTCTGGGCAAACAAAAAGAAGGTATTACTGAACCAATTTAGCTACAAACCAAATACAAAAAGGATAAGGCTGGACTGGGATACGATCCGAAAAAGACATCAGATCAAAAACATGTTTTTAAGTCTAAGTGGCAGAAAAGAATATCGCCTTTAACATTACAAGAAGTAGACACTCAACAAACAAAATCAAAGTGTAGAAAAGAGAAAGAGGAATCAACAGTCAAGAAAGAAGAAATAGTTAGTGCTCAAGCTTCGATGGTATGAGCTACAATAATATAGGAAGTTGATGTCCCTGAAGATATAAGAGATGAAGTAGTAAGAATTAGAGAATTGTTTGCACCATTGAAAGTTCCAGTCACATATAATGGCAGGCAACAAGTAGATGATTTAGAGATTGATTCAAATGAGTATGAATGGGGTCCTAACAACCTCTTAGACACATCCACTACAAAAACTCTAGAAGAGTCTAGCGATGTCATAGATAATACTCAAGAGCTGATGTGCATAAAAATAGAGAAAGAAATACAGGAAATTAGACAAAAGAGACAAGCAAATTATGAACAAGGACTGAAAGAAAGAAGAATACTAGAAAGCTTCTCATCTATGTACCCCTATCCTAAAATAGAACAAATCAAGTATAACACTACACAAGAAGAGTTGGAAGCTACAGAACAAGAACCAATTATCAGTTCAGAAGAAGCTGAATGGAGTAGAAGACAATAAATCACAAAAACATCAAAATCATGTCAACAGGTGTGTCAGTGACAAATGAACCACAACATGAAGGAATTTGTAGTATTAAATATGTTGGTATTGATACCATACATATTCTTACTAAATCACCTGAAGAAGACTCAAAAACTTCATCCGATGACTTTGATGACTCTGATGACAGTCTTATTCAAGACGGTATCTACTCAGCCTCAAATTTTGAATCATCTGATACAAACAATGAAAATTTGTCTATTGGTCTTATTGTTGTTAAACCACGATATGACATCCAGTCTGGTGTAGTGAACAATGTTACAAGTATGTCTATCGGATTAGATCGATTAAATATTAACATGAACTTTAATAATCATGATTCGACTCTTCCTGGTCTTGAGACACTTACGCAAGGTATCATTCTGGAACTCAACTATTCAATCCGCCACTGTGATAACAATACCATGAACGCTCTTGAACCTATCCAAGATTTATCCTTAGTACATCCCGAATTGATTGACCGTACTTTACAAAACCAGCCCATGAATATACCTACTTTTGCCAATGACTATATGTTAGCCTATTATCTCAATGCAGTCAAACCTATAGACTCTTCCACTAGTGAATAGAATGAAAATATCACTGAAGCAGATATCAAGTATCTTAGTCACAAAAACAAGAAAAATATAAATAAAAGATTTGATGGCGAAAACCACATTGTGGTGGTGTCAGAATCTAAAAAAGAGAAAATAAAGAACGTACCTAAAGGTGAAAACCTCTCTGAGGCACCTGAAGGTGAGATACTTGATATACTGCCAAGTCATTTCCAGGAAAGGTCCTCTATATTGATCAAGCCAACTCAACCAGTGAACATTGGGAGTCAAGAGACACCACACATCGTTCATGTAGCTCAATCACTATCAGCAGAAGAATTGAAGGAGTTCACTCAGCTATTCTTAGAAAAGAAAATAAACTTTGCATGGACGTACTCTGATATGCTAGGCTTGGATCCTGATCTCATTATGCACCATCTTTTAATTACACCAGGAGTAAAACCAATTAAGAAAAAACTCCGTAAAATGCATCCGCATGTAGCACTATTAGTCAAGGCTGAACTAGAAAAACTTCTCAAAGCTGGATTCATCAGAGCTATAGATTATGCCAAATGGATTGCAAACATAGTACCTGTGTCAAAGGCAGACAAGTCTATCAGAGTTTGTACTAACTTCAGAGATCTTAACAAAGCCTATCCGAAGGATGATTTTCCATTACCAAATATTGATATGATAGTTGACATGACTGCTAGGTATGAAATGTACTCACTAATGGATGATTCTATAATGCACCTTACTCAACAACCCTGGAAAATGTTCTTTGATGGGTCCTTTACTCAAAATGGTTCAGGTGTTCGCATATTATTCATTACTCCTTAGAAGTATTCAATCCTGAAGTCATAAGATTTTATTCCCTTGCACAAACAACATTACAAAATATGAAGCTTTGGTGAATGGGATAAAACTAGCTATTGAATGGAAGGTTGTAGAATTGTATATCTATGGAGATTCTCAGCTGGTGGTTAATCAAATCAATGATACATATCAGAATTGAGATGAGAAACTGATGCCTTACAAGAGAATGGTTGATGATATTAAGAAGTATTTTTCTTTTGTATCATTCCAATAGATTCCTAGATCTACAAATAGAGTAGCAGATGCTATGGCTACCTTGGCATCTATACCTAATTTATAGGAGTCCAATTTTTGCTTTGATTTCTTGGTGGAAGAGTTATATTACCCCGCTTATGATTCTCCTAAGACCCAAATAGTCTGTTCTATTATTGGACATGACTCATCCCGATACAGTCACATCTATTCCTATCTACAAGACCAAATTATCCCTGGAAATCTTACCCGAAATGAGAAAAGAAACCTAACTCAAAATGCTTCATGGTATGTTATCATAGCTAACAATTTATTTAGATGAGGTTTGGATGGTACATTGCTTAGATGTCTAGCAACTGAAGAATCTAAACATGCATTATTAGAAGTCCATGAAGGTATTTATGGATCTCATTCGAATGGCCTTACTTTAGCTCGGAAACTACTATGGGTTGGCTACTACTGGCCAGACATGGAAAAAGATGCCATCCAATTTTCTAAGACTTGTGAGAAATGTTAGCTTCATGGAAATCTCATACATGCCCTGGAAAGGGATCTTATACCCTTCATTACACATTGGCCTTTTCAACAATGGGCCTTTGATCTCATTGGTCAAATATATCCTACTTCATCCAATGGATATAAATTCATCATAACTACCACTGAGTATTTCACCAAGTGGGTAGAAGTAGTTATGCTCATTAAAGCAACCGGTAAACAAGTCACCTTGTTCATCCTAAACTATATCATCTGCAGGTATGGGATACCTTTGTCCATTGTGATTGATAATGGAGGATAGTTTAAGAATAAAGATATGGACGAGCTTTGTGAGAAATTCAAAATAAAGCAACACTGGTCATCAGTATATTACCCTCAAGGTAATGGATAAGCTGAGGCATCTAACAAAAACCTATTGACTATCTTGCATAGAACAATGAACAAATCTGGGAAGGATTGGCATTTGCAGCCCAATCCTACACTATGGGCTTACAAAACAAGTATCAGAACACCTACTGGGGCTACACCTTTCTCTTTGGTGTATGGGTCCGAAGCAGTACTACCTATTGAAGTAGAAATACCATCTCTAAGAGTTTCTTTGCAAGGTCTTGTTACTGATGAAGATTATAGAATATCTAGATTGCAAGAGCTCGAATTGTTGGATGAGCATCGACAAGTGGCATTTGATCATCTCAGAGTATATCAGAAGAGAATGTCCAGAGGATATAACAAGAAAGTTAGACAAAGAGAATTTCAGGTTGGTGACCTAGTTCTGTGAGAAAATCTAAAAAATCAACAATTTTGCGACAATAAAGGGAAGTTTGAATGCAACTGGCTGGGTCCTTACATTGTTACTGTAGTATTCATCTCTAGTGCCTATCAACTCTCAAACTCGAAAGGAGAACAACTCCATGAACTGATTAACACCATCCACTTGAAGAAATTATTTGCTTAGCATTCTCTGTGCCACGAACTTGTACAACTGGAAAAAGACCTGAATAAAAATAAAAAAATCAGAAAAATCATCAAAAGAAAAAAAAATAAAGAGAGAAAATGCCCTAGTGAAAACTTGGTAAACAGGCACCTTGGTAAAAAAAAATGAATCTCTGCCAAGTAGGTGAAAACTTGGCAAACAAGCGCCTCTTGTACTTAAGCGCTCCATCTATCAATGCAACATTGGCATTTCCCGCTTTCATGCATCTTTTGCTTTCACTTGTACATATTTTTCAGTCACTTTCATGACATCTTGGTTCGTTGGAACCCTCATGACTTGAAAATGATCAGCATCCTAGTCTTAGGTTACTTGACAGAGCAATTTACATATCCTAAGCAGTGTCAAACAAGTCATCTTTCCTTCAGTGAAACCTGGTCGTCCACTCCGAGTCAGTCACCTGTCTCCTAACTACCAAAGAGTTTTTTTATCACTGAGTAAACAAGAAAAACAACATAATAGAAAACAATCACTAAACAGTTTGAGCTATGAATGAAAATTTTCTTTGTGTGTTGTCTTTTATATTGCTTTTTGATTATTATCCCTCTGAGTAACTTGAGGAAGTCTATTGTGACTAAGAGAAGCAAGGATTGGGGGCATAATATTTTCTTTGTTTTCTGCTTGTAGGAATGATCCCAATGATCTGGAAACATATAAATTAGCTAGGTGTCTATGATAAGAGCCTTCACAACAAGGTGAAATCACCTCACATACCTCGACTTCGCTTATTTGTATGCTACAGGGAGGTCCATATCATTTCATTGTTTGTTTTGAGGGAATTTCTTTATGATGCAATTCAGGTCCCTGCGAAATCTGTCCAAGGATATGAACGAAAAAAGGGTCATTGCAGACAAGATAATAAATATTACACATTGAAAAAGAAAGGAACTCTAACCTACCTGTTGTGTTCGTTATGCTCAGTGATGAATCTTAAGTATTTTAAATCCAGTGACTAGGTTTAGGATGCATTTTGCATATCATTTCACATATCATTTTGCATATCATTTTGCATATCATTCTGCATTTTTGTGAATTTAGAGTGATTTTGGTATGATAATAATATCTTTATCTTCTGAATGAGAGCTGAAAGCATCATCATTTCTTACGCTAAGTGGTCTATTTATCATCATTTCTTCGATCAAGTACTTGTGTTTTGAGATGTTTAGTTGCATACATAACATTTAATATAGCTTCATACATTTCATTATTTACTCATCTGCATTCATCTTATTGCATAGAAAAAAGGAAAACATTGCATTACTCATATTACTCATTACACATTCATTTATTTGCATATGAAAAGAAACAAAAATAGACATCTATAATCATTTGCATTACATACATTCATATTGAAAAGAAATGCATACATATAGAATAAAGCATATAAAAGACATCTCATAAATGAATCAACACAAGTACGATGAAGTCAAATCGGATCTCATATATATATATATATATATATCATGTCAAGTCTAAGAGTACAAAATGATGTTGAATGACATATACAAAATCCCATCAGAGCAAGAATCATATAGGCTACAAAAATGGGTGTGTCTACAAAAAATATCTGAGCTACAAAAAGAAATAATCTATCTAGCACCCTCTCCCTTATCGCCTGGTGGAGGAGGAGGAGCCTCATACCCTAGGGATCTGCCCTCACCCCTCTACTGTCCAACATCAGCTAGCACCCTGCTGCTGCTAGCACTAGGATCACCACCACTCCGCTGTGGAGCCTCAGCTCTCTATGCCTATCCCTACCTATGGCCCTGTCCCTGTCCCTATGCCAGTGCGGGGGAATCATCCTCAACATCCTCAATATGAGGAGCCTACTCTGCTAGATTTGTGAATCGAGGGAACGGATGCTGTTGAAACCAATCTCTATACTAGGGCAATACCCTTGCATCTGCCACATCATTCATATAATCCCACCTCAGGAAATGTAAACCAGTCAGCTCCTACATCGCCAAAGCATAGGACAACCATGGAGACCATCCCTGTCTCTCCTCATCTATGTAATGCACATACGCTGTAAACTCCTGCGAGATCCCTTGAGAATGGCCATACTGCCTCATCACTCGTGATACAATGAACCGCTCCACAATGGTTTGTGATCTCCTGATGAGAGGGTGCGTAATAAAAAGGTCCCTGCAAACCATCCACCAGTCATCCCAAGGCTCCAAACCTTTATATAGTCTCCATACAATGGCTATCAGGTCATCTAGCTGCCATCTCCAAAAATCTGTCTTGCCCAGATGGGACTACATAATGTATCCGACATACCTGTATATAATCGGCTGCCCGAGCTCTCTACTGTCATCTACTATGGGCTAACAAATGGGAAGGTGCTCCCAAGTCCACACCTGCAAAATATATACACCAGTGGCTATGTTTTTCCCATCTCTATACACAATCTCATGCATCTCTCAATACATGTGGGCCAATAAACACGAACCCCAGCCAAGTCTCTGAGGGGTCTCTATCAATCTCTCTAGCATCTGACCCCATCCGCACTGGAAACCTTGTTACCCTCTGTCTGGCATCAGAAAATAGCCTATGAACCCTGCTAGAACACATGTCAGAGGATACTCCTCACTGTACCTACTCATCAATATGTCCCAACTAATGGAACGAGTCAAAATGTCAGGATCACTGAAGACATGCCTCACTGCCTGTAATCCTGGAAGGTGCCCTGAATCATAATCCACCTTATCCCCAACAAAAGGGATATGGAGGATCCTATATACATCCTTGGGAGTGATAGTCAACTCCCTCATTGACAGATGAAACGTGTTATGCTCTGAATGGAAATGCTCAACCAGTGCCATGAGCATTTTGTGATTCACATGGATATCAGGTAATCTCAATAGATGAGTCAAGCCGCACAAGTCAATATGAGCTTGCTCAACCTCAGATAAATGTCGAACTAATGCCATAGTGAGAGGATAAACACATCTAAACAACACAGGAGGTAATCGAACCTGCAAAAACCCAACAACGAAGCATCATAAAACATTCCAAATGAGCCTACAAGAGAAGTAAAACATCACACAAATCCAACTAAGTCAAATGCAAAATCAAAATTTCACGTTTAGACCTTCAAAAATGCTCACTGTCTCCCGAAAAACAAAACACAGAGAGACAGAATCTTGTACGAGCCAAGAATAGCTATCACACGACAAAACAATTCCAAACGACAAACTATTAGGTCTCACATGACAAAATGGTCTTTTAACAGACCTGTCATATGATACAAGGGTGCATCCTGAAAGATAATTCTAATGAACCTAAATGACAAAATAAATTTTACTAGTTACTTGTATGAGACAGGATCCTGTCTCGCATGATAAAACGTGAAACCCGAACCCACACATGCGAAAAAATTGAAAAATGAACAAAAAAATTCAAAATTGAAAACATAAGGAGGCTTAAGATCGATCACTTACCACTGGCTCATAGTTTCAGGGTCGATTATGTCTTCTCTGGCACTCGAATCGATGTTGATGAGTAGGGACCACCATTTTCTTCGCAGAAGGCTTTTTGAATTTTCAAACTTGGAGGGTTAAAATGATTTGAAAATGACACTTTTGTCCCATATATAGCCAAAAACCTAATTTTTCAACTTGCTCCGATGGGCATGAAAATTGTACCCTTATCTAATTTGACCGTTCTGATTCCATTTTTGGTATCGAAATCAAAATTTGAGATCATTTTGCTAGTCAATTTCATAATTTTGACCTCTTAGCGCTCTTTTCATCAAATGCTCATTTTTCCTTCAATTTGCGCTCAATTTCAATGTTTAATCTGAATATCAATTTAAATTCTACACATCAACATTACGATCAACTCTGCACGCAATCTCACCAATCAACGTCGAGTTTTTCAAATATTCCTCAAAATCAATTTGTGTTCAAATAACTTATTTTCGCCACACAATTGCCTATAATCATCAATCCCTTGCTATCTTTTGATTTTGTTCCCGAGGGGGCATACTCACGACCTTATGACCTCACATCTCACATGTCGAGAAAATTTTCAAATCTTCATCAAAAGTTGAGCGAAATCTTCTAAAGAAAATCAATTTTTATTGCTAAGGGGCATCTCAACTTCATCGCTTCACATCAAGTTGAGATCTCTCGATTATCTGAATCGAATCAATTGCTAGGGGCATATCAGTTTCATCGCTTAAAATCAAGCTAATATTTGTCTTTCATCTGAATCAATCTCTTAACGTTAATCAATTTCATCGCTTCAAATCAAGCTGATTATTCATTTAGACTCAATCAAAAGTTTAAAGAGTATCTTTGATGACACTCAATCTAAGCAGGTGTTCAGTATTTGTTTCTTGATCAAGCTAAATAGTTTATCTTCATCATGTCTTGATCATTCAAGTTCAGGATCGATTTTTATCATCACTCACTGCATCTAAGTTCAATCAAGTTCTAGATTAGTAAGATCCACTTCTTGGTCAATCAAGTTCAAGTTCGGTATCTTTTGTTTTCTATCGTTCCTTAGTTCAATCAAGTTTGGGAATGGTATCACTTTAATCAGACTCCATTCAACTTTTTCGCTTCGAATCAAGCTAAACACCTTGCTCTTCATCTAGTTCATGATCATTCAAGTTCAAAACTAGCATCTCCTAGACATCACACATTCTTTGAACCAATGCACTGCTCGCACATTAATTCAAAGAGGGGCAAATGTAATACCCTAAAAATGGTCATCTAAACCATAGGCCCCTAATCTCGACAACATCACCAAGGTCCTAACCAAAGGCATTAAATCAATCTTGAGCACATTATTAATTCTTTAATTATCAAAAATCATATGGCAAATCAATTGCTCAATATTAATTAAATATTCATTTAATTAATTGAATCATTTCCAAGAATATAATTTTGATCAATAATCCCATTTTAATTTATTAAATATCCTTGCATATTTAATTAATTAATAAAATTGTCATTTAATCATACAAAAGGAATTAATTTATTACAAAAGAAAAATTAATTACAAAGCAAGAGTTGAATTGAAATTAAATAAAAGAATTGAATTGAAAGAGAAATCAAACTTGAGATATTATTTCTTTTTCTAAATTTAGAACTTGAAATCAGAAAAGCAATTTTAATTGAATTATTGAATTATTCTCTAAAATTGGAACTCAAAGCTTTTCAGAAAAAGAAGTTCAGTTGCATTGAAAAGACTCTTTTCTTGAATAAATAAAAGAATTATCTATTTTTATCACAAATGCATGGAATTAATTTATTATTATTTCCAATGCAACTTGGACTTCTAATTTGAATGCAATTCAATTAAACTATAATTGGAATCTATCTCAAGGTTAACTAAACCGGATTTCTCAATTATTTTCAATTAATTCTAAATTGAGCTTTTCTCTTGGTGATTCTCTATAAATTTAGTCTTCAGCTCTCATTCCAATTTACCCCAATGATTTTTGAGAACACACTTGGAGATTATTATCACGCTAATTTTGCTCTGGAGTCATTGAAGATTACTGTGCTTTTTAGATTATTTGCATCCATTATTGCTTACATCCATTATTGCTTGAATTGATTATTGCTTGAATTATTCATCCATCTTGCATCCATATAGTTAATATCATATAGATTAAATCCTTCATCTTGGTGTAGTCTAGTCACTGGTATTGCTTATAAAAATCTAAGAGCAATCTTATACTCACATCTTTAGAAGGAAATTAGTCGCTTTGTTACGGTTTTTTACTTATTGATTATTGATTATTAACCATGTATATAATGACTTAATTGAAGTGTTGTGCTTGTAGCTTATAGACCACTTTTTCACACACACAATCATCTGCACCTAGCTTGTTGAAATCACATCATTTTTTAGTTCTCCTCCTTTTGTCATCTCCCCCTTAACCAATAATTCTCTCAATCTGATCTTCTGATCTTAAACTTCTCCCATATCTACCATATCTAATTTCTATTAGTTTCTTCTCCCCCTTTGACAACAATGCCAAAGATGTAAATGCATCACTTGTCTTCAATTCTATTGCTACCTTTTCCATAATCTCTGCTACTCAAATCAGAAAAATCATAATAGAGCATTAAATCAGAACTTTGCATCAGACTTTCTCCCCCAAAGGAGTAACCTGCAGCTTCATCAATCCTTATTTGAAAAACAAACATGAAATCCACAGGATTGATGGATCTTCATCATTCTAGTTCTTCTGGTGTAGGGGTCTAACCCCTAGTTTACCTCTAAGAAACTCAAAGGTAGCCTTCGGTAAGGGCTTAGTAAAGATATCAGCTCACTAATCTTTACTCTTCACATATTCCATCTTCAACTCCTTTTCTTGAACTCTTTCCCTTAGGAAGTGATACTTCAATTCAATGTGCTTGGTTCTGGAGTGAAGTACAAGATTTTTAGAAATGTTTATTGCACTTGTATTATCACAATAGATAGTCATCGGTTCTGACATATCTATGTTGAATCCTTCTAGCATATGTCTCATCCATATTGCTTGCATGTAATCCATGGATGCAGCTACATACTCTGCTTTAGCTGTAGATTGAGAAACACAAGTTTGTTTCTTGCTCGTCCATGCCACTAATATTCCTCCAAGTAGAAAAGCTCCACTAGTTGTTCTTTTCTGATCATCCACATTACCTTCCCAATCAGCATCAATGAAAACATCCAAAGTAAAATCTCCTTTATGGGGATACCATAGACCATAGTCTACTATGCCTTTGAGATACTAAAAAATTCTCTTCACAACCACCATGTGACTCTCTTTAGGATCTTTTTGAAATGTAGCCACTAATCCAATAGCATGAGCAATGTCTGGTTTGCTATGGACAACAAAGTATAGCTTGCCAATCATAGATCTATACTATTTTTCACTAACAGTAGGGGAATCATCTTCCTTTGACAACTTGCAACCTATAACCATCGATGTCCCTACTAGTTTGCAGTCTTCCATGCCGAAAGTCTTCAACACCTCTTTGATATACTTGGTCTGACAAATAAAGATACCACCATCCAGTTATTGAACCTGTAAGCCAATACAGATCTTAATTTCACCAATTAGAGACATTTCAAATTCCTTTTTCATTATATCAACAAAGTCCATACACATATCATCATTTCCACCAAAAATTATGTCATCAACAAACACTTCTGCTATCAGCATCTTGTCTCCATCAGTCTTCAAATAAATGTTGTTGTCTTCACTAGTACGTTGGAATCCAATTTTGATCAAATGTACATGTAATCTTTCATACCATGCCCTTGGTGCCTACTTAAGACCATCTAGTGTTTTTTACAATTTACACACCATGTCTTTATCATCGGTCAAGGAAAATCCATCCGACAGTTCAATGTATACTTCCTCTTCTAGAATCCCATTTAGAAAGGCTGACTTGACATCCATTTGGTAAACTTTGAAACCCTTATATGTAGCAAATTCCAGCAACATCCTTACTCCTTATAATCTAGAAACTAGTGCAAATGTTTCACCATAATCCTCACCTTCCTCTTGAGCATACCCTTTGCAAACTAATCTTTCCTTATTTCTTACAATCTTTCCTTCTTCATCCAATTTATTCCTAAAGACCCATTTTGTTCCAATTACATTCTTATCCTCTGGTCTAGGAATAAGTGACCATGTCTGATTCTTCTCAATTTGATCTAATTCTTCATTCATTGCATTCACCCAATCATCATCCTTTAGTGCTTCCTTAACTATCTTGGGTTCTATTGTATAGATCAAACATGAGTTCTCATGGATCTTTCTCTTGGTTTGCACACATACATTCTTATCACCAATTATCTGCTCTTGTGAATGATTCAATCTGACATATCTAGGTATTGCCTATGCCAGTTTTGCATCTTCTTCATTAGGTTCTTCATCTCATTCCTCACTGTCATCGCTTACCTGTTGAGCATCCAATTCTGCATTTGTCGGTTCTTCATTATTCTTTGCTTCTGGTTCAATGATCACAAACTTTTCCTTATTATCATCCTTTTCAAGTTCTGATCTGCTTGTACCTTCAGACTTAACGGATAGATCATCAACTTTTACATTAGCACTTTAAACAATTTTCTTAGTTCTCTTATTGTAACATTTATATGCTTTACTTTTAGAAGAGTAACCAAAAAAAATTCCCTCATCAGATTTTGCACCAAATTTCTCAATGTAGTTATCTCTTTGAATAAAACATTGACTTCCAAAATTTTTAAAATAACTTACACTAGGGGTTTAGAGTGTATACAACAGTACTGATCGCTTCTCTCCAGAACATTTTGGATACATTTCCCTACAATAACATGGTTCTTGCAGCTTCAACTATTGTTATGTTCATCCTTTTTTCTATGTCATTCTGTTGTGGTATCCTCAGAGTAGACATCTATCTCTTTATACCCTTTTCATCATAATACTTAACAAATTCATGAGATGTGAACTCACCTCCTCGGTCTGATCTTAAACACTTTAAGTTCTTACCAATTTCCTTCTCAACCAGAGCTTTAAATGATTTAAATTTTTAAAATGCTTCTGATTTCTCTCTCAAAAATGTCACCCACATAATTTTTGAATAGTCATCGGTGAAGATCATGAAATACCTATCATTGTAATAACTCTTTGTTCTCATAGGGCCACAACTATTTGCATGTACCAAATCTAAAACATTCTCAACAATACAATTCTTTCTCTTGAAAGTAATAGAGGTCATCTTGCCGATTTGACAATATTTGCATATCACATTATCTGGTTTGACAAGTTGGGGTAATCCTTTGACAACACTTGACTTTCTTATCTTAACCAAATTATCAAAATTAACATAACATCTTTTATGCCACAACCAACTGTCTTCTATTCTTGCAACCAAATAATTATTAATATTACTATTCAAATGGAATAAGTTACCTCTATTTTTCTTGCCGGTAGCAATCAATTCACCATTACCTCTAAGAATTCTGCAGACTCCACTCTTAAACTAAAGCAAATAACCTTTATCATTGAGTTGACCAACACTTAAAAGATTATGCTTAAGACCATCAACCCAAAATACATCATCAACATTACTCTTTCCATTTAGAGAAATTGAACCTTTACGTTTCACCATGAAAGGAGAGTTCTTTCCAAATCTAACAACACCTCCATAAAATTCATTAAGGGTTATGAACTTACTTTTATATCTAGTCATGTGGTGTGAGAAACCACTGTCTATAATCCATTCATCACTATTCTCCATATGAGATACTAGTGCCTTTTCATTAGACATTTCCTCCTTCACAACTACAAACATAATTTCTTCATTGTCATCTTCTTCTTCCAACTCCTCATCGGTCACACCTTCATCTACTGCAACATAGCAATGTTTCTTTCCCTTTTCTTTAAATCTTCTAAAATTCTCTTTCTTATCAGTGTTAGGGAAGTTAACAGCAATATGACCAATTTTAGCACAAGAGAAACACTTCAAAGGTAGCTTTCCTTTATACTTACCAACACCTCTTGGAAATCTCTTTGCTAACAGTGCCTCAAGTTCCATAACTTGATCTTCATTGTCTTCATTTCCCTAGTTACTTCCATGGCTTGTCCTACACTCATGATTTTGACATATATCTTTTCCTTTTCTAGTAGATGAACTGGTAACAGAAGCTTTAAAGGCAGATTCAATAGATTTTGTCACACTATTGTCAAAACTATTTAACTCAAAAGCTACAAGCTTACCAATTAATGAATCAACAGTTACCTTATCCTTTGAAATAGATCTAAGTTCTTGGATTGTTGATACTCTTATAACATACTGAGGTTGAAGAGTTCTGAGCATTTTACTTACTATTGTATCATCTTCTATTTTACCTCCAGCACTCTTTATGCCACCAACTTGTTTGATTCTTTGATCATATTGTGCAATATTCTCTCCTTCAAGAATTCTCATGTCATCAAACTTTCCTCTCAAACTTTCCTCTTTGGCTCTATGAACATGCTCATCTCCTCCATAGATTGTCTCTAACTTTTTCCAAACCTCACCCACAGCTTCCAATCCTTGAACATCAATATATTCTAAATTAGATAAAGTATTAACAATAGCTTCTAAGGCTTGCATGTTATCTTTCTTCTCTTTGAGTTCATCCGGTGTCAAGGGAGTAGTGGTAGGAGAAACATATGTTGTTTCAACTTCCTTCTAATATTGTGCAACAAGACCTTTTATGTAGATATTCTTTCTTTCTTTCTAGATCTTGTAGTTATCCTTGTTGAACTTGGGACCCTCATTCGTCATCATCTTGAATTCCTCAGAATCTTTTCCTCAAGTGGTTAGGCTTTCTTCACACAAAGGACCAATGCTCTGATACCAATTGTTAATCCTATGAGGATCCGGTTAATAGTGAGAGGGGGGGTGAATCAGTATTAAGACCAATTTAAAATTTAAACCCAAAATCAAACTTATATCAAATCTGAAACCATTTAACAAATGTCTCAACTTCTTTAATCAGATCTAACAACCTCTTTATCAGATTTGGTTAACACATTAATCAAATCATTTACCATATCTATCAATACTTTCACCACCAAAGCAATCATATAAACTTGATCATTTACCAACTCATTAACCTTATCAACCAGATCAAAAAAATTCTCAAACAACTTCTTACCAGTAGTGGTAACCTCTAATAAACTTTTGATAAAACATCATAACCGATGTCTCATAAATAATGCATGAAATGAAATATAAACAAGAACATCACATGAAAAAAATTCCATACATGAGCACCATAACTTTTTGATGTGGAAACCCAAATAGGAAAAAACCACGGTGGGAGTTGGCACCCACAAATATTTGTACTATTTTGAAGTACGCCCTGTTAGGAGCTTACAATATGCCTGATTAGGAGAAGACCCTATTAGGAGTCACCCGGTTAGGGGATTTGCCTTGCAACATGGTTAGGAGTTTGATGATTTGTTAGGATCAACCTTGTGAGAGGATTTGACACTCTTTTGAGAGCTGCCATGTTAGGGGACTTAAATGTTTAAGGCCTATTAGGACCTGCCCAGTTAAGGGATTTAACCCACTACAACTGTTAGGGAACAACAATGAAAGAATGATCTGTTACTTGCACTTATCTGCTTGCTTGGTCATATCCAGTTATAATCAACACTCTACAACTCCCAAGTAGATCTAACACTTCACTTGAATGGCTTAACACATTCTCTAAGACCAATGACACCATAAACATCAATTGTGTCATCCTAAATAGCCATCTCAACTAGGTTAGCCACAAAACCCTAATTACATCTTGAATTTACAATTCAAATTATAAGAGATCATCACAGATTGATATGCAGATCATTACAACAAATTACAATGCACTATCAACCATTGGTTTATCATAACCCATCATGGAAATCCGATTTGTACCAAAGTCAAACCCTTAAAACACTCTACTAAGAGTTTTGTTGACTCCCAAGAAATTCTTCCCTGAATCATTCTAAACCAATAATTAAATCTTTAACACAGGTTGTACCATGTTATTAACTTCATGTAGACTCATCAGCAATTACTGTCATAATAGAAATCATTACCGGTTTGATGATTTCTTCATTGGTCTTAAACCCTACTAAAACCCTAGCAAAAATTCATCAAAAATTTGAAACATGCCTTCTAATAATCTCTACAAGTTCCAATTCTAATCACATACACCTTTCCATGATACAAGTTCACCATCCAAACTGCAAATCACTAATCATCGCCGATCATCCGATCCAATCAAAACAACTCAGCTTTTCCGTTTAGAGTCCTATTTCAAAGACTTTAGCCCTTTGCTAGTAAACCCTATCTTCCGGTAAACCAAATCAATAAGATGACAAAACAAAACATTAGGAACATCAATTGACATCAATGAAAACACAAATAATTGACCATGTCATCTATTCATAGAATCTCAATCTCTTCATCACAAATAGACTTCTATCATTTATCGGTGCGGTCATCCAACTTCAATTGCATCACCCTTATCTATATCAGTTATGCCAAATGCCAAAAATATCCCCCTTTGGCATTGATGGCAACACTAATCAGATATACAATCAAAGTAACATCATCTTATGCAACTAGCTTGTCGAAATCACATCATCTGCCAGTTCTCCTTTTGTCATCTCCCCCTTAACCAGTGCTTCTCTCAATCTGATCTTCTGATCTTAAACTTCTCCCATATCCACCATATCTGATTTCTATTATTTTATTCTCCCCCTTTGACAACAATGCCAAAGATGTAAATGCATCACTTGTCTTCAATTTTGTTGCTTCCTTTTCCATCATCTCTACTACTCAAATCAGAAAAATCATAGCATAGCATTAAATCAGAACTTTGCATCAGAATTTCTCCCCCAAAGGAGTAGCCTGCACCTTCACCAATCCTTACTTGAAAAATAAACATGAAATCCATAGGATTGATGGATCTCCATCATTCTAGTTCTTCTGGTGTAGGGGTCTAACCCCTAGTTTACCTCTAAGAAACTCAAAGGTAGCCTTTGGTAATGTCTTAGTAAAGATATCAGCTAATTGATCTTTACTCTTCACATATTCCATCTTCACCTCCTTTTCTTGAAATCTTCCCCTTAGGAAGTGATACTTAAATTCAATGTGCTTGGTTTTGGAATGAAGTACAAGATTCTTAGAAATGTTTATTGCACTTGTATTATCACAATAGATAGTCACCGATTCTGACATATCTATCTTGAATCCTTCTAGCACATGTCTCATCCATATTCCCTGCATGCAATCCATGGATGCAGCTACATACTTTGCTTTAGTTGTAGATTGAGAAACACAAGTTTGTTTCTTTCTCGTCCATGCCACTAATCTTCCTCCAAGTAGAAAAGCTCCACCGGTTGTGCTTTTCTGATCAGCCACATTACCTACCCATTCAACATCAATGAAAACATCTAAAGTAAAATCTCCTTTATGGGGATACCATAAATCATAGTCTATTATGCCTTTGAGATACTAAAAAATTCTCTTCACAACCACCATGTGAGTCTCTTTAGGATCTTTTTGAAATCTAGCCACTAATCCAATAGCATGAGCAATGTCTAGTTTGCTATGGACAACAAAGTATAGCTTGCCAATCATAGATCTATACTATTTTTCACTAACAGTAGGGGAGTCATCTTCCTTTGACAACTTGCAACCTATAACCATCGGTGTCCCTACCGGTTTGCAGTCTTTTATGCCGAAAGTCTTCAACACCTCTTTGATATACTTGGTCTGACAAATAAAGATACCACCATCCAGTTATTGAACCTGTAAGACAGTACATAACTTAATTTCACCGATTAGAGGCATTTCAAATTCCTTTTTCATTATATCAACAAATTCCATACACATATCATCATTTCCACCAAAAAATTATGTCATCAACAAACACTTCTACTATCAGCATCTTGTCTCCATCAGTCTTCAAATAAATGTTGTTGTCTTCACTAGTACATTGGAATCCAATTTTGATCAAGTGAGCATGTAATCTTTCATACCATGCCCTTGGTGCCTACTTAAGACCATATAGTGCTTTGTGCAATTTACACACCATGTCTTTATCGTCGGTCAAGGAAAATCCATCCAACTGTTCAATGTATACTTCTTCTTCTAGAATCCCATTTAGAATGGCTGACTTGACATCCATTTGGTAAACTTTGAATCCCTTATATGTAGAAAATTCCATCAACATCCTTACTCCTTATAATCTAGAAACAGGTGTAAATGTTTCACCATATTCCTCACCTTCCTCTTGAGCATACCCTTTGCAGACTAACCTTGCCTTATTTCTTACAATCTTTCCTTCTTCATCCAATTTATTCCTAAAGGCCCATTTTGTTCCAATTACATTCTTATCATCTAAGTTTAAACAATACTCCCACAATCAAATATCTCCACACATCCCATCACCTCGGCTTCTATAAAACCCCACATATGCCTGACATACATAAGAACTTACCCTTATCAATGCTAAACTGCATTCATCAAATTCAAAATCTCCTACAAGGAATTTACTAATAGAAATGCTTCATGCATATTTAATTTCCCTCCTGGAGAGAAAAGCTAAGAAACACCTCTATTTAAGATTGCCTTACAATCCATACTCAAATGAATAACCCTAGATTACTCATATTGAAAATAGTAAATATTTGTAAGTAGACCAGAAGACAACAAAAGATATAGGCTCGAAAGTTGATAGTTGTATATTGATATTAATTTTGAGAAAATATTACAAAACTCAGAGTATTCTCCATAAGACTAGAAAATCACACATATATTTCTGCAAAGTTTTCTTACAAATTCTTGCGATCCTTTCTAAAGCAGTCCTGGTATCCATTTATAATATCATGGATGGATACAAGCTTCGGACCTTTAAAAAGAAAGTTTGTTACAAACAACAGCCTTTTCCAAGAAGCGGTTATAAGTCCTTTTTAACATCTGCGGCTTCCTTGGCTTGTTGTTCTGGTGCAACCTCTTCTAACTGCTCTACATCCAGTACCATGTACTTTCTTGTCCACTCCTGGTATACATTGTCAGTAGGCCACGAGAAGTTAATCACTTTTCCCTTTGTCTTGGCTAATATTTTCCAAGAGTTTCTCATTTTCTTGACCTCTAAATTTAGAAAACCATAATGTGCTTTGATTTTCTCTATCTCCTCAATTGTTCTGACAAATAAGGAAGTATCATCTGTATTAATGATTCCTTTTATTCTTAATGATAGGTTAGCTTCTAATTCATTAAGCCATATTTGTTTGTCCTTCAATTGAGTTGGACTGGCAAAACCCCTTGGGAGTAATTCAAATATTTGATCATTATATTCTTTCTTGTACAAGTTGATCTTTCTATCTGCATTATCTTTTCCTTCTGCTAACTTTGCTAGATCCTTTGTTATGTCACAAGTGGATTTGACAATGGGGTTAGTCGCTGCCTCATCATAAGATACACAAATAAGTTCTAGATCCTGCTCTCTGGGTTTGCACTTGTCAAAAATAGGCATTAGAATAGCCTTGTCCCCATTTAGCTCATTCCACATGTCCAAAATTTTTCTCATGTTGTTTTATATTAATGAGGACCCTATGGTGTAAGCAAAACTCATAATTGTAGCCCTCACTCTCTCTTCATATTTCTTTGCAAATAGGGTTTGGGCCTGTTTTAACTTCTCCAACTCATGGGGAGTGATCTCGACCAATTGGGAACTAGAAGGTGCTGGATATGGTGGGAATTCAATGATAGGGCTAGTAGGTGGAGGTTGTGCAGGAGAAGAAGCGATCATCAATGTTGAGGACTCACCTTGATGGTATTGTCCTACCAACTAGTTTTTCAACTTGGCAATAATGCTATCTCTACCCATTACCTCCTCCTTAGCATTGTTATAAGCTTTTAAAATTGTCTCCAACTTAGCTTGGAGCTCTGCCCTTTCCCTTGCTTTTTTTTCTGCCACTGCAACACTGAACTTTATAGTCTCTAGGATGGTGCTATCAGCCTCTACCACCCCAGTGCTTTGTACTCTTTTTGCTATCATACCTCCAAGGTAACTCGATCCTAGGGTGTCCTTTTTCTCTCTATTTTCATCTCTTTTCAGAGACCACATGACCATGGAAGTGTTATCCTTGTTGAAGGTGACTCCTTCCATAGGTATGGTCTCCTTCCTTACTACCTCTAAAACCAAGGCATCTACTATATCCCATTTAGGGAGAATGACTACACCAGCCTTTGCTACCATGTCTCTTCATTGCTCAGGAGTGATGGTCTTGAACTCGGTGACCATTTCTTTCTTTATTTCTTCCTCCACCATAGCTGGATCCTTATGGAGCTTCTCACCTTTCCTCTTCTCACATCTAGCTTTAAACTGATCAATATTCTGCTTCCACATGAATTGCATGAAATCTCCTGATGTGACAAAGTTGCTATCAGCCAAGAAATCCTCGCTGGATTGTTTGATATCAGTATCCAACTCCTGGCCTTTGAACTCATTAGTGGTTATGTTCATCTCAACATTAAGGGGCTCTTCCGGTGTTCCCTCTTCTACTTCATCATAGGTGTAGGCTATCTCCCCAAGACTGCCTAATTCTAACAATTTTTCAGCTGCTGCCTGTTCATCTCCTATATGAATAAGGGATTGAGATGGGAATACAAGGGCTCATCAAATTGCACTTCCTTTCCCACCCTTTGCTTATTTGGGGATTCCTGAATGTCAATGACATCTTGTATTTTCCTCTTCCCTCTTGAAGTAGAAGGCTCCCCTGTTGTTGGCACTAGCACACTATATTTGGACCTTTTATGTAGCACATAATCACCTGGAGGGATTGCTTTGACAGATGTAGACCTAGTTAAAACAAATCTTGCCTTCTCAGCGTTATTTTTAATCACTGCCTCCCTCTTCTCTTTTAATGTCTACATTACATTTTCAAAACAAAGAATTAAGAATTTTGCCTTTTCTTCAAAGGGGTGGAAACTGGACATAGCTGGTGTCAATTAGGTGCACAAAATATAAGGCCTTCTTGTAGGCCACCCACTTTTCCTTTCTTAGCTCTTGCTCATCCAAATCGAACTCATTCTTGATGAGGTCTTCAGGGAATTGGAATTGGTGAGGTCTGCCTCTGCATACTGCCCTCTTTCTGAATATGCCATTGAAGAAATCTTCAAGGTCGACACACCTTAATACTGCAGTTGATAAATGGTAGGGTTGAAGGAAATCTTCAAAGCACTTCCAACCCCCTTTAGTTATTACAAACTGATGTGATATAGTTATTGTAGGGAAAATGGTCCCTTTACCTCTACCTGTTAGCTCTGCCTCTTGCACACTTCCAATCTGCCTGAGGACTTCTACAATTCCTACCTTTAGTGGGACTTGATATGGCAACAAAAATGGAGTGCCTTTGAAACCAAACACTCTAAAAACTATGGAAATAGGGTATAAGTACATATCACCCCAATTGTGGACAATTTTGATACCTTTAGCAAATTCCTTTTGTTGAAGGAACACTAAAAGAGCTCTAGGGACTCTTGGATTGTCTGAGCATAAAAGAGTCCTGATCTTGGATGCAAAGCACCTATCAAACATCAAGTAGCTAGCATCTTTTCTATCCCATGACAACACTGTTCTCCATAACTAAACTGGCATCTTCTCTCCATCCTTTTCTTTCACTTGGTCCATTCCATTTGCAAAGTAATTACCACCCTTGAATAGAAATAGGTGCATGAGGAGGGAGTACCATCCAAAAGGCCTATCCACTTTTCCATTCTTAATCCCTATCAAGCCTTCATGGATGGCATCAGTAATATAGGGGGCATAATCAAATGTCACTGCCAGAGAAGGATTTAAAATTTGAGCAATCATTAACATGTAATGAGTTGGCATGTTTGCTTCAACATCCTCTCCCAAAATCTGGCAGAGTGACCACTATAATCCCTTGGCTTTAAGAGTGAACAGATTTAAAGAGAAAGGCTCCATAGTATTAGGTCCCACAACAGTTAATCCACCTACTTTAACAAAGAACTCTTTAAGAGGTCCATTCCTAAGATGATTCCTCTGTGCATTGTAAACCTGAGCCAACGATTTAAAACTAATGGGTTCCAAGTAATTGGACACTTCACTAAGCCCAAATACATCTCTGAACACCTCATCATTTATTTCAATGAGGGTTTTTCCATTTATGTCCCTAACACTCTTTGTAATGGGGTCATAGTTGTGTGCAATCTAAGTTAGGAGATCCACATCCATGAATACTCCAGGGACCACCAATTTGCGTACATCCAACTCCCAAATACTATTCATTGGGGTTGGGGAGTGTCTCATACTAAATCTGACCTAGAATAGACCCAACCTAGATAATCTTATCCATGGGTCTCTCAGCCAATTGCCTTTGTCATACAATCCTTCTTCTATTTTCAGGTGAGGAGCTTTTGGCACCAACTCTTTAACCTTAGCTGCCACATTAGTTGACATGGTTAACTGCTCCAGGAAATCATCACAAATTTCCCTCTCATTCTAATTAACTTTCCCTAAGAACTCCCTTTTAGGTGCCATCTCAATTAACACTACGCAAGAAACTTAATTACTAACCACAATATTTCTAGAATAGAACAAAACCCCAATTCAAACAACTGTCAAGTAATTGATAAGCAAAAATAGAAGAAAACCTGTTCTTGGCTTGAAGAAATCTGCTCTGCACCTGCCTTTTCGCAACAGCTCTTCGAAATAATGCCTACATTCAATTGACGTGAGACCATATATGGTAATCAGGCTCTTAACTGTGACATTGATACCGCATGCTTTGGCCATCCCTTCAGAATTGAATTCATAGAAGAATTTGAAATTTTTTCTCCAACGGGTCATAACATGTCTGTGTATTTTTCTCTTCGCTCCTTCGCCATTTCGCAGAGCATAACACCCTTGCATGTTCATCTAGCGAAGTCACGCCAACTGCTAGATCAAACAAAACTTGCACTGCCTTTACCCTTTTACCTTTCATCATTTGGTGATGAGCTAAAAATCCTTTCGCTATTTCGCAGGCTGTAACCAACATGCACTTTAACCCAGTGAAGCCGCGCTAGCCATCCGATTGGATGGAACTTGATTGGTCTTTATTCTTCGCTAAATCTCACTGCGTTAGTGTGGGGCCCTACCTCCTTTTTGCCACTTTGAGGGCTTTAATCCTCAAACTCTTTTCTTTCACGAAGCCGCGTGAGCCATCAGATTAAGCTCAAATCACTCGGTCTTTAACTCTAACCGGGATTGTCAATCCTTTGAACTAACCATGCCTCATCTTGACGGCTAACGATTTTTGCCATTTCGCAGAAGTTAATCTGCGGGCATCTTTAGGCCATGAAACAACAAGAAGCCTTGGATCAATCTTGAGATGAATGCCTTTTAAGTGGGCCCTTTATCTAGGAATCATTTAGCCCACTTGTTCTTCGGTTGAAAAATGCCACACGGCATTCGGTCATTAGCCCTGGAAACTACTTTGGGTTCCACCTTTGATCCGCCACATGTTATCTTTATTATTTGCACATAACTGCTAGTTACACCTAGGTGGGCCCTCAACCACTTTTAAAACCACGTGTCACCCGACACATCACTATCGAGCTCTACAAAAAGTGACAGCTGTTATGCCATGTCATGCCTCCGTGTGATTTCCACCTATCTTTCGCGATCTCATGAACATTATTCTTCGCTTGGCTTGCAGCCACAAAAATACAAGAACCGTTAGATAAAAATAGACCTGATCGGCTTTTAGCTTCATGCCCTACCTATCCCTTGGGCCCACCAGCCTTTTCACCACTTCGCGAAGGTTAACGTGCTAGCATCTTATCTTCGCAAATGCACGCTAGCTGTTAGATCTCAAAAACTTGCTCGTTATTTACTCCTTTCTATGGAAACCTTGCTCAGGCCCACTGCAGACCACCAACTAAGTGCCTCGTCATTGCTTTGTCATTGCTAGTTGAACCTAGCACATTCATTTCCACCTTTAGCAGGACCCACCACCTTTTCGCTATTTCACTGAAGGTAGAACTCATGCATCTTTTGGCCACAAATCAACATGAGTTGTTGATCTCTTTCCAACCCGATCACTCTTTAACCAAAGAAGACCACTTGTCTTTGGGACCCACCAAAACCTTTCACCATTTCATGAAGGTTAAAACACGTTCATCTTGATCTCATGAAACCATGCCGTCCGTCCGATCAGATGAGACTTGATCAGTGTTTAGCTTCAGTCCAAACCTATATGTTGGGTCCACTTTTGCCTTTCGCTACTTCGTGGAAGCTAACTTTCGAGCACTTTTTGGTCGTGAATCAACGCAAGCCATCAGATCAATGGAAAGTTGCATGATGCTTATAAGGCCCGACGAACATTAGAAAAGGCATATTAAAAGGGAACAAAAATTAAAACAATTAAAGGGACTGCCTAGGTAAATGACAAGGGGGGAACACGCTTACGATAAATGGACCCATCACTTAAGTGAATAAAGTAACACCAAATTAGAAACCAGGAGGGTTTTTCTCAGATATTAAAATGATGGAAACCTAAACCTTAAACCTCTTAGGATTCAAAAAAATTTGAAAGAACATGGGCGATATCAAACACAAATTTTTTTTAAAACCTAGCCATTTATGGACTGAGAACATCCATTTTTAAAATAGTGATAACAGTAGCTCTGACTGGGATGGTTGATCGCAAGATCAACACAAGAAACTCAGAAACTCTGGAGAAACAAACCAAAAAACAAGCCCAAAACTGACAATTAAAGAAAACCTAAATATATACAAACAAGGACCTACTGTGCATGGACTTCAAGAAAAGTAATGCTTCAAGAATTGTCCATGCACTAGAAATTCCTGTACTTCATCATTTATATTCTTTAGAAAGTATGAGTCTTTTCCATTCACATCACATACCATAGAGGGGCCGATCCATAATGACTCAAACTTCTTATGCTTTCCCTTGTCCTGTCCTTTTGCATTCCATTGAAGAACAACATCACTGATTTGAAAATTTCTCAATGATGTCCTTTTAACAAACAGATACTAAGATTGCAATTAGATCTTCAAATTTCTCTTATGGGCTAAGGTTTTAATTTCTTCCACTTCCACCATCTGAATCATCTGGTCCTCCATAGGCTCAGACAACTCCATGTCTTTATCTTGCAGGAATTTATATACTGGGAGAAGATTGTTTACTGGCACTCTAGCTTGTGTACCAAAAACCAGTTCAAAAGGTGACATCCCAATGGCCTTCTTGACAGTAATTCTATCAGCCCACAAAGCTAATTTCAACTTTTGATCCCATGACCTCTTGTTCTCTTCTAAGATCTTCTTAATAATATTCAAGAGGCTTTTATTACTGGATTCAGCTTATCCATTCCCTTGAGGATGATAGGGTGAAGAGTAGGACATAATTATCCCATGACTAGTGCAAAATGTAACAAACTCTTCAAACCTAAAACTCATAGCATTATCCATTACTACTTTACAGGGGCTCCAAATCTAGTTATAACATTATCCACAAGGAAATCAATGACAACTTTACTTGTAGCTCTCTTGGTGGGTATGGCTTTGATCCATTTAGTAAAATAGTCAGTTGCTACTATGATCCACCTGTGGCCTCTTCCTGATCTTTCAACAATTTCTCCAATAAAATCAATGCCCCACTGGATAAAAGGGGCTTCCACTGTGACTAGATTTAAAGGTAAAGCTCTTTCATATTTTAGTTTGGATGAAAACCTTTGGCATGGGTCACATCTCCTAACATGTTCATGATCATCTTTGAATAAAGTAGGCCAATAATACCCAGCCCTAACTATCTTTCCAGCAATTGTCTTAGCAGAGTAATGACCTCTGCATACTCCATCATGCATCTAAATCAACACGTTCTTGGCCTGGAATTCATCCAAACACATTAACAATGCTCCATCTCTATTTCTCCAAAAAAGGTCACCCTGAATGAGAACATATTTTTGTGACTTGAGCTTTAATGTCCTTTTCTGATTATAGGTCATCCCCTCTAAAAATGTAGCATCTCTCAAGAAATGTATTACTTCTGAATACCAGGGTTGCCTTTCAATGCTGGTGGTTAAAATGTTTTCGACTTCAACATTATTTATTTCAACATCAAGAAGATTGGATTCAGCCATAAGCTTCGTTAGGCCTAAGCCTCTCACCAATTTGGTGATCTTTATTTCCAAATCAAATTCTTGGATTTTGTTAATCCATCTGCACCTTTTTCCTGTAATCTTAGATTGGGACAGAATGTCCTTGACTGCAGCATGTGGAACATAAGCAACTACTTGTGCATTTACAAGATATGGCCTGAAAGCCTTAATAGCTTTAACCAAAGCATATGCCTATTTTTCCATGATTTCATACCTTAATTCTACTACTTGTAAAGACTTTCTATAGAAAGCTATGGGATGTTCAAATCCCTCATTATCCTTTTGCAACAACACTATCGCTACTGTATGATATGAAGCAAAAGAGAACAAAGAAAAGGGCTTACTATAATCCGGGGATTTCAACATAGGTGCTTCCTGAATGGCCTTTTTAATCTTAGCAAAATCCTTTGAAGCTTCTTGATCCCTGAAAAACTTAGTATCCTTCTTGAGTAGTCTAACAATGGGCTTTACCACCTTTGCAAAGTTTTCAATGAATCTTCTAACAAAATTAACTTTGCCTAAAAAGGACTTAATGCCTTTAACACTCTTATGTTCAGGCACATTGTTTATTGCTTCAATTCTTTCAGGGTCTATCCTTACCCCTTCCTTGGAGACAATATGCCCCAACAGCTTCCCTTTAGTAACAGCAAAATGACACTTCTTGGGGTTTAATGACACACCAAACTCCAAAGCCTTATTGAACACCTTTTTCAAATGTCCACAGTGGTCATCAGCCCTTTTAGAGAAACATCTTAAATCATCTTGGTACACTACCATGATGATGTTCATAAATTATTTGAAGGCTACATCCATTTCTCTCTGGAATGTAGCTCCAACATTTTTTAATCCAAATGGAATCCTTACATAAACATACGTTCCCCATGGGGTGGTGAAAGCGGTCTTAAATTGCTCAGATTGTACCCTGAGAAACCATCCATCATTGACAAAAGATCACAGCCAGTTACTCTCTATAGCATGGCTTCCATATTGGGGGAAGAATAATTATCCTTCAGGGAAGCAACATTTAAATTCCTAAAATCAACACACAGTCTTATGTTCCCATTTTTATTTCTAACTGGGACCAAATTGGAGACCCATGAAGAATGTCTTATAGGTTTAATAATCCCCCTTGCCCTTAGCTTAGTCAATTCTTGCTGCATCTTGGTTTCTAGCAGGGGATTAATAGGTCTTTGCTTTTGTCTAAAAGGCTTAGCATCTGGAAGTAAAGGAACTTCATGCTGAAAAAGGTCTTGTCTATATGCCTTTAGGTCTTCATATGACCAAGCAAACACATGGTTATATCTCTTCAATAAATTAATAATATTAGTTCTGACATGAGGAGGTAAGTTTTTTCCAATGTATATAAACTTAGGGGATAATTCTATCCCCAAGTTTACTTCCTCCAATTCTTCTAACTTGGTAGTAGATTGATGGTGCAGGTGAGTATCATTATAGCTAAACATGCCCTCAAGCTCTACCAACCCTTTCGGTATCTCATTTGTTTCCAACTGAACCAAGTCATTGTCAAATATTGTTTCTCTGTTGTCAATCACCTCCACCAATGCATTGCAGTCAATCCTCTATCTGTTGTAATCATCAATGCATTGTATGAACTGAAGAATATCTTCATCATCGACAAAAACTTGCCAATTATACACATTATCAGGTATGGCAGGCCTAGATTTTATTTCCACAGTGGATATGTCAGTTAGTGTTGCATCATCATTTTTCAAAGCCACATTGGCTAAAAAGTCTGCTATGATATTCTTCGATCTCTCTATCCAATTAATAGAAAAAGCACTAAAATGCTCAATGATATCCCAAACTGCATGCTTATACCTTTTCAATCTATCATTTTTTTATGTATATTTGGATCTTACCTGAGAGACAACCAATTCTGAATCTCCTAAAACTTTCAATAGTTGTATTCCATGCCTCTTTGCAACTTCAAGCCCTAATAATAGAGCTTCATATTCTACAGTGTTGTTAGTGCACTGAAAGGCTAACAAAAAGGAATATTTAAAAGTTATACCATATGGGGATACAAAAAGAACTCTTGCTCCAAACCCTTCTTTGGAGAAAGCTCCATCAAAATACATTTTCCATAAACCATGTTGTTGTGATTCTAATTCAATCACAATGGAATCAATATTCTTTAACTGAAGTAAAATTGGTTGCACTCTAAAGTTGTCAAGATCCACATCAATCATACAATTGAGCATGCTAGGATCTACATTTTCAATCACTCTAGGAGCGCATGGTTCTCTATATAGTTTGACTTGATTCCCATTGATTGGGATGGTAGCATAAGATAGATCTAATTGGACATTTCTGCCTACTACTTCTGCCCACTGCCTAGATAGTAACCTGCCATAATGAGGCTTAGTGTTAGTGACAATAACATCCATCTTATAGGTCGCTTCAAGGAATGCTACTATCTTTACTTCAACATCTTTCATTGTACCTATGACAGGTACTTCTTTGTTATCCATAGCATAGCATTTCCCATATAATGTAGTCACCGCTAATCCTAATTCTTTCATAACACCATAAGGCATTACATTAGGAGCTGCACTTGAATCTATCATACAATTTTTTATCAGCCAGTTATTCACTAACAAAGTGACATAAAAAGGATCTACCTATGAAGGCTCTTGTGTAATAGTTGTTCCAACATAAACCTCTGGGGTTTGGAAATCCTGATCCTTTCCATTTTTAACTGAACCAAGGGGTGGGACTGTGTTACTGTCAGATATATTAGAAAACAAAGACAAGGCAGCTTCCCTATGTTCTTTTATTTTTAGTAACTCTATTAATGGGATAGTAACTTTCATTTGTGTAAGAGCCTGAGCCATGTCAAATGTGGAACTGCTGCTCAACTCAGCATTAGCTTTAACTCTTTCTGCCTTAGGCTGACTCGCCTTCTTTGTTGTGGCAGCTCCTTGTGTATCATTGGTATCTTTATCATCTATACTCTTGGGTACATCTTTAATTTGAACTTTCTTTTCTTGACCCATCTGAGGGGTAGTAGCACTACTTGTTGCCTTTTTTTGAAGAACGTCTTTTATAAACATAGAACCAGGTTCACCCTGATCACTATCCCTTTTGGTGTTCCTTAGGTTATAATTGTGCTTTGCCTTAGCTATAGCAGCCTTAGTGAGATTTTTCTCTTCTTCCTCACTAGGTCTTCTAAGATGAACTTCTTCATCTTCAATGGTTACCACATTTAGAGTAGGATGCCAATCAAGTGTTAGTTATCCTTGAAAAGACCTTTTACTGTCTAGCACATCACTAAATTCACTTTGTACAGATTCCTCATCACTTTCTACAATGGTTTCAAACATATTGATATCAGGTTCAGCCTCTTGCCTTAGGGACTCTTAAAGGGCTTGAGCTACTGCACACTGATGAGGAAAATGTGGCCCATCACAAGCAATACACCAGGGAGTGTTCTCTATGTTGTGAACATTTTTTCCTTTTAAGGGATCAGGGGTATCTTGGCTCTGAGCATTCTTAGGCTTCTCATTCTGAGGTTTACCATCCTTCCAGTTGGTATTATAAGGCATGTCATGCAATCTGGGAGGTCTATCTTGCCAATTATAGTGAGGTTTATCATTTTTATTTACCTTAGCAGTTAGATCCTTCATAGCAGTGACTAACTTTTCTATCTTATCTTCCTCCTTAGCAACTTTGTTTGGTTGTTGTTTTGTTTCTTGCCATAGCCTACCATCAGTTCTTCTCCCTAATTTTCTGGATGCTTTCCTATTGCTCTCCACATTGATAGCAATTTTGAATGCATCTCTTAGGCTATGTGGATTCTTATCCCTTAAAATGTAAGCCATTTTGGAATCAAATGCATTATAATAAGTGTTCATGCGCATGTTATCATCTAGTCTCATCACCTGATACAACCTATGCATGACTTTTTGAAATCTAGCATTGAAATCGATGACCATCTCATTTTTAGATTTTCTAATATTATTAAATTCATCTAGCATGAAACTCACATTTGTTTTGTCACTGTATCGTTCTTGGAAATAATTCTTGAAATCCTCCCAAGACCCAATGCTATTAACAGGGAGACCTCTAAACCAATCTCTTGCATCATCTATTAGGGACTAGACAAATAATCTCATTATGACATCTTCATCAGCTATCTCATAATCATTTATCAAGTCACTAAAAGACTTTAAATGCTCCTCTACACTAATTGCATTATTTCTAGCAAACTTAGGGAGTCCATCTCTTAACTCAGTAGGAACATGGTTGGGATATCCTGGGATTCCATCAAAGAATAACTTCTTGTACTGCTCTAAGTTGATGGGTCTCCTTTGGAAATGGCTAACAACATTGTTATTACCCATGTTCATTCTCACAGTAGTGATTTGAGTCTGAGAGATTTGATTATTCTGTTTAATTACAAGGGCTTGACTAGCTATTGTTGTATTGACAGGCAAAGTGGGATGAATTTTAATAGGGGGGAGGGAAACCTGCTGAGGAACAGGATTATTGAGATCTTCTGATGGGAAAATGATAGGGGGAGCTTTTAGATAACCGATTTTTCTTTTGACTTCTTGGTTAGCTACCTCTAACTCAACTTTCTCTAACTCCATTTGTTGATCTTCCTTCTCTTTCCTCATTCTTTCCATCTCCCTCTCATGTGCTGATAGTTTATAGGAGATCTCCACCGTAGTCTTTGATCCTGACCCACCTTCCATGCATTTTTGCTTTCCTTTATCAACCTCATTTCTAACAGGCTGTGGGTCACTAAAACCCTCCTTATTTGGTTGGATCACTGACTTATATGCTGGTTTGGCTTTGGGGACTAGAATTTCCCTGATCACAGGACCTCCGTCATCACTCTTTTCCTTTTCTTGGGCCAACAATTCAAGACCAGCAATCTGCCTAAGGAGCCTATCTCATTCCATTAGTTTTGCTTTGACTTCCTTCTCCCTATTTGCTTCCTTTTGGGCTCTTAGGGAGATTAAGTGATGGACCTTCCTATTTAGGTTTTCTATTTCTTGGGACACTTCATCGTCATCAGGGAAAATCTCCTCAGAGTCAGATACGATAACTTGGACTATATCAATCAAGCTAATGTTTCCATCAACTGTTCTAGGTACAGAATGTCTGACTACATTAGAACTAGTTTTGTCTTTCCCAGAAAAACTAGCATAAGATATATCTTGATTTAAAACTTGAACATCATCAATATTTCCAAATAATCTAGAATGAAAACCTAACACATCATGTTCAGATTCTCGAGAAGAAGAATTAGACTTTGCATATACAGGTCTATCAGATACATTACCAGTATTGTTACTTTTCTGCACCCATGCAGCATTTGATGGCTCATGTTGCACTGATCTTTTTTGACCCCTTTGTGACTGTTCAAGTAATCCCTCCTGCAATGTCTCACGAGGATGTTTCTTCATGAAGGACCTAGTGTTCTCTCCTCCTTGCATTATGCTTGTTTCCTTTTCCGAATTTTCTTATTTTAAAAGGACTAGTTGAACTAACAGAGTCGCCACCCATAGAACTATGGGAAATATGAAAAAAGGCTTTGAACAAAATACTGCAAATCTTCAAACCAGCATCATGTATCAAATATCGTGCAAACTTCTTTAAATAAATATATCAAGACAACACCGATATTTTATTGAAGCACCAATCTACATCTATACTCATAGTATGACTCTCCCCAGCAGAGTTGCCACTTTTGTTGTTCTCAAAATCTGATTCCCCTTAAAAACCCTTATAATAAAATGATAAACTCTATCTACAGAAGAGAGATCAAAGAGAAGGAAACTTCAGAGCAATATATGACAAGGTTTTACAACCTTCTACACTTTGAACTTATCCAAAGTTCAGGCGGGTATACCTTATGTGAATTGACTTCACACATTTAAAAGATAGATCCATAGTAAACTAGTCTGAAAACCAATGAATTTTATCGCCTCAAAACTAACTGAAACACAAAAAGAAAGCTTATACTCCTGTTCAGTATTGACCTACAAGATATGTAAAAGGTAGCCACAAATGATATCAGTGCCTTATGTAGGCCACAGAGTCATCTAAGTTTAAACAATACTCCCACAATCAAATATGTCCACACATCCCATTACCTCGGCTTCTATAAAACCCCACATATGCCTGACATACATAAGAACTTACCCTTATCAAAGCTAAACTACATTCATCAAATTCAAAATCTCCTACAAGGAATTTACTGATAGAAATGCTTCATTTGTATTTAATTTCTCTCCTGGAGAAAAAAGATAACTAACGCCTCTATTTAAGATTGCCTTACAATCCATACTCAAATGAATAACCCTAGATTACTCATATTGAAAATAGTAAATATTTGCAAGTAGACCAGAAGACAAAACAAGATTTAGGCTTGAAAGTTGATAGTCTGTATATTGATATTAATTTTGAGAAAATATTACAAAACTTAGAGTATTCTCCATAAGACTAGAAAATCCCAGATATATTTCTACAGAGTTTTCTTAAAAATTCTTGCAATCCTTTCTAAAGTAGTCATGGTATCCATTTATAATATCATGGATGCATACAAGCTTCAGACCTTTCAAAAGAAAGTTTGTTACAAACAACAACCTTTTCCAAGAAGCAGTTATAAGTCCTTTTCAACATCTGTGGCTTCCTCGGCTTGTTGTTCTGTTGCAACCTCTTCTAACTACACTACATCCAGCACTGTGTACTTTCTTGTCCACTCCTAGTATACATCATCAGCAGGCCACGAGAAGTTAATCACTTTTCCCTTCGTCTTGGCTAATCTTTTCCAAGAGTTTCTCATTTTGTTGACCTCTGAATGTAGAAAACCATAATGTGATTTGATTTTCTCTATCTCCTCAATTGTTCTGACAAATAAGGAAGTATCATCTGTATTAATGATTCCTTTTATTCTTAATGATAGGTTAGCTTCTAATTCATTAAGCCATATTTGTTTGTCCTTCAATTGAGTTGGACTGGCAAAACCCCTTGGGAGTAATTCAAATACTTGATCAGTATATTCTTTCTTGTACAAGTTGATCTTTCTATCTACATTATCTACTCCTTCTGCTAACTTTGCTAGATCCTTTGTTATGTCACAAGTGGATTTGACAATGGAGTCAGTCCCTGCCTCATCATAAGATACACAAATAAGTTCTAGATCCTACTCTCTGGGTTTCCACTTGACAAAAATAGGCATTAGAACAGCCTTGTCCCCATTTAGCTCATTCCACATGTCCAAAATTTTTCTCATGTTGTTGTATATTAATGAGGACCCTATGGTGTCAGCAAAACTCAAAATTTTAGCCCTCACTCTCTCTTCATATTTCTTTGCAAACAAGGTTTGGGCTTGTTTTAGCTTCTCCAACTCATGGGGAGTGATCTAAACCAATTGGGAACTAGAAGGTGCTGGAGATGGTGGGAATTCAAAGATAGGGATAGTAGGTGGAGGCCGTGCAAGAGAAGAAGTGATCATCAATGTTGAGGACTCACCTTGATGGTATTATCCTACCAACTGGTTTTTCAACTTGGCAATGATGCTATCCCTACCCATTACCTCCTCCTTAGCATTGTTGTAAGCTTTTAAAACTATCTCCAACTTAGCTTGGAGCTCTGCCCTTTCCCTTGTTTCTTTCTCTGCCACTGTAAGATTGAACTTTGTAGTCTCTAGGATGGTGCTAGCAACCTCTACCACCCCAGTGCTTTGTACTCTTTTCACTATCATACCTCCATGGTAACTCGATCCTGGGGTGTCCTTTTTCTTTCTATTTTCATCTCTTTTCAGAGACCACATGACCAGGGCAGTGTTATCCTTGTTGAAGGTGACTCCTTCCATAGGTTTGGTCTCCTTCCTTACTGCCTCTAAAACCAAGGCATCTGCTATATCCCATTTAGGGAGAATGAGTACACCAACCTTTGCTATCATGTCTCTTCCTTGCTCAGGAGTGATGGTCTTGAACTCGGTGACCATTTCTTGCTTTATTTCTTCCTCCACCATAGTTGGATCCTTATCGGGCTGCTCACCTTTCCTCTTCTCACATCTAGCATTAAACTGATCAATATTCTACTTCCACACGAATTGCATGAAAGCTCCTGATGTGACAAAGTTACTATCAGCCAAGAAATCCTCACTGGATTGTTCGATATCAATATCCAACTCCTGGCCTTTGAACTCATTAGTGGTTATGTTCATCTTAGCATTAAGGGGCTCTTCCGGTATTCCCTCTTCTACTTCATCATAGGTGTAGGCTATCTCCCCAAGACTGCCTAATTATAACAATTGCTTAGCTACTGCCTATTCATCTCCTATATGAATAAGGGATTGAGATGGGGAATACAAGGGCTCATCAAATTGCACTTCCTTTCCCACCCTTTGCTTCTTTGGGGAGTCCTGAATGTCAATGACATCTTGTATTTTCCTCTTCCCTCTTGAAGTAGAAGGCTCCCCTGTTGTTGGCACTAGCACACTATATTTGGACCTTTTATGTAGCACATAATCACCTAGAGGGATTTCTTTCGTAGATGTAGACCTAGTTAAAACTAATCTTGCCTTCTCAGGGTTATTTTTAATCACTGCCTCCCTCTTCTCTTTTAATGTCTACATTACATCTTCAAAACAAAGAATTAAGAATTTTGCCTTTTCTTCAAAGGGGTGGAAACAGGACAAAGGGTCATAGCTGGTGTCAATTAGGTGCACAAAATCTAAGGCCTTCTTTTAGGCCACCCACTTTTCCTTTCTTAGCTCTTGCTCATCCAAATCGAACTCATTCCTGATGAGGTCTTCAAGGAATTGGAATTGGTGAGGTCTTCCTCTGCATACTGCCCTCTTTCTGAACATGTCGTTGAAGAAATCTTCAGGGTCAGCACACCTTGATACTACAATTGATAAATAGTAGGGTTGAAGGAAATCTTCAAAGCACTTCCAACCCCCTTTAGTTATTACAAACTGATGTGCTATAGTTATTGTAGGGAAAATGGTCCCTTTACCTCTACCTATTAGCTCTGCCTCTTGCACACTTCCAATCTGCCTGAGGACTTTTGCAATTCCTACCTTTAGTGGGACTTGATATGGAAACAAAAATGGAGTGCCTCTGAAACCAAACACTTTGAAAATAATGGAAATAGGGTATAAGTACATATCACCCCAATTGTGGACAATTTTGATACCTTCAGCAAATTCCTTGGGCCGAAGGAACTCCAAAAGAGCTTTAGGGACTCTTGGATTCTCTGAGCATAAAAGAGTCTTGATCTTGGATGCAAAGCACTTATCAAACCTCAAGTAGCTAGCATCTTCTCTGTCCCATGATAAAACTATGCTCCATAACTAAACTGGCATCTTCTCTCCATCCTTTTCTTTCACTAGGTCCATTCCATTTGCAAAGTAATCACCACCCTTGAATAGAAATAGGTGCATGAGGAGGGAGTACAATCCAAAAGGCGTATCCACTTTTCCATTCTTAATCCCTATCAAGCCTTCATGGATGGCATCAGTAATATAGGGGGCATAATCAAATGTCACTGCCAAAGAAGGATTTAAAATTTGAGCAATCATTAACATGTAATGAGTTGGCATGTTTGCTTCAGCATCCTATCCCAAAATCTGGCAGAGTGACCAGTATAATCCCTTAGCTCTAAGAGTGAACAGATTTAAAGAGAAAGGCTCCATAGTATTAGGTCCCACAATAGTTAATCCACCTACTTTAACAAAGAACTTTTTAAGAGGTCCATTCCTAAGATGATTCCTCTGTGCATTGTAAACCTGATCCAATGATTTAAAACTAATGGGTTCCAAGTAATTGGACACTTCACTGAGCCCAAATACATCTCTAAACACCTCATCATTTATTTCAATGAGGGTTTTTCCATTTATGTCCCTAACACTCTTTGTAATGGGGTCATAGTTGTGTGCAATCTGAGTTAGGAGATCCACATCCATGAATACTCCAGGGACCACCAATTTGCCTACATCCAACTCCCAAATACTGTTCATTGGGGTTGGGGAGTGTCTCATACTAAATCCGACCTTGAATAGACCCAACCTAGATAATCTTATCCATGGGTCTCTCAGCCAATTGCCTTTGTCATACAATCCTTCTATTTTTCAGGTGAGGAGCTTTTGGCACCAACTCTTTAACCTTAGCTGCCACATTAGTTGACATGGTTAACTGCTCTAGGAAATCATCACAAATTGCCCTCTCATGGTAATTAAATTTCCTTGTGAACTCCCTTTTAGGTGCCATCTCAATTAGCACTACACAAGCAACTTAATTACTAACCACAATATTTCTAGAACAGAACAAAACCCCAATTCAAACAAACTGTCAAGTAATTGATAAGCAAAAATACAAGAAAACTTGTTCTTGGCTTGAAGAAAGCTTCTCTGCACCTGCCTTTTCGCAACAGCTCCTCAAAATAATGCTTTCATTCAATTGATGTTAGACCATATATGGTAATTAAGCTCTTAACTACGACATTGATACTGCATGCTTCGGCCATCCCTTCAGAATTGAATTCATAGAAGAATTCAAAAATTTTGCTCCAATGAGTCATAACATGTCTATGTATTTTTCTCTTCACTCCTTCGCCATTTTGCAGAGCATAACACCCTTGCATGTTCATCTAGCGAAGTCACGCCAATCGCTAGATCAAACAAAACCTGCACTGCCTTTACCCTTTTACCTTTCCTCATCTGATGACGAGCTAAAAATCCTTTTGCTATTTTGCAGGCTGTAACCAACGTGCACTTTAACCTAGTGAAGCTACGCTAGCCGTCCAATTGGATGGAACTTGATCGGTCTTTATTCTTTGCTAAATCTCACTGCGTTAGTGCGGGGCCTTGCCTCCTTTTCGCCACTCCACAAGCTTTAACCCTCGAACACTTTTCTTTCACGAAGCCGCATGAGCCATTAGATCGAGCTCAAATCACTCAGTCTTTAACTCTAATCGGGACTGTCAATCCTTTTAACTAACTATGCCTCATCTTGATAGCTAACGCATTTTGCCATTTCGCAGAAGTTAATCAGCGGGCATCTTCGGGCTATGAAACAATGAGAAGCGTTGGATCAATCTTGAGATGAATGCCTTTTAAGTGGGCCCTTTATCTAGGAATCATTTACCCCACTTGTTCTCCAGTTGAAAAATGCCACACGACAGTTAGTCATTAGCCCTGGAAACTACTCTGGGTTCCACCTTTGATCCGTCACGTGTTATCTTTATTATTCCCACATAACTGCCAATTACACCTAGGCGGGCCCTCAACCACTTTTAAAACCACGTGTCACCCGACACATCACTATTGAGCTCTACAAAAATTGGTAGCTATTATGCCACGTCACACCTCTATGTGATTTCCACCTACCTTTCATGATTTCGCAAACATTATTCTTCATTTGGCTTGCAGCCACAAAACTATGAGAACCGTTAGATCAAAATAGACCTGATCTTCTTTTAGCTTCATGCCCTGCCTATCCCTTGGGCCCACCAGCCTTTTTGCCACTTCGCAAAGGTTAACCTGCTAGCATCTTATAGTCATGAATTCATGCTAGCCGTTAGATCTCAAAAACTTGCTTGTTATTTACTCCTTTCTACAGCAATCTTGCTCGAGCCCACTACAGACCGCCAATTAAGCGCCTTGTCATTGCTCTGTCATTGCCAACTGGACCTACCACATTCACTGCCACCTTTAGCAAGAATCACCACCTTTTTGCCATTTCGCTGAAGGTAGAACTCATGCCTCTTCTGGCCACGAATCAATGTGAGTCATTGATCTCTTTCCAACCCGAAATTCAACCCTCTAATAAATTGGTTAACGAGAAGCTTCTCATCTTTCTGGTAGTCTACGTACGGTAAGAGTTCAAAGAACTTGTTCTCATACTGGGTCACTGAAAGACCCTTTTGCTGGAGGTCATGGAACTCATCCACCCTACGCTGTTTGTAATGCTTTGATAAGTACCTCTCCCTGAATCTCTCTGTGAAAATCTCCCAAGTGAGAGTATCTATCACTAAGCCACACTTATATTCTTCCTGTCTCCACCATGTGGAGGATGTTCCTCGCAATAGGTGGACTACTGCACGTGCTTTTAGATTTCTCTCATAAGAGCGCAATGCAAAGCACTTATCTAGGCTCACAAGCCATGCCTCTACTTCTACCCTATCGGTAGATCCCCCAAAAGATGGTGGCTGAAGATGCATAACCTCTCTGATTAGATCCCTTGGATCCTCTCGTGCCCTCTCATAATACACTAGTTCTATGACTGGAGGTGGTGCTGGTAGGTGAACGGACTCGGGCTCATGCCCAACCTGACTCTCTACAGGATTAGGAGGTGGACTCCTACTCCATTCCCGTTCTACTATTCTACGGCAACCTGAGTCCTGGTTCTCAACATTATGATCTACTACCGGAAGCCTATCCTGAACTATGCCAATCAGGTTTTGTAGAGCTACCAAGATGTCTCAGTTCGGGTCAATTGGTCGTTAGGGAGGAGCTTCTAGGTTCACTTCCGGAACTAATTCCTCCCTATCGACCTCTTCGCATGCCATGCGTTCATGCTTAGGGCCTCTACCATGTTTGCTAGCTTGTCGCGTAGTTGGAGGCATCCTTTTAAGAAAATAAAATAAAATGAAATAAATAAATATTTTTGGAGAAAATTTTTAACTAATTAAAAATAAATGTAATTTAATTAATTAATTAATTATAGCGAAATGTAATGGAGAAAGGTTCCTAGTGTTGGAAACCTTGCTCTGATACCAAAATGTCATGCCCAAACTTTTGGGCACAAACGGAATAATTTTTTTTTTTTTAAATACTTAACCTAGTACAACTAACTTATTAAAATAATGCCAAACTAGTTTAGTCTTAACTGTGTTTTGAGTGAATCTAACAACTAGGTCACTTAGGCGATGATTGATCTAAGTTAAAAGCGGGGTAATAATTCTCCAAAAGAATTATTATTATCTCCCATTAATAAATGATTAAACTCACTTAATGGATAATCTCTAAATTAATTGTTAAGGGATATTAATAATCCTCATAAAGTCCTTTTATTGTCTAGGGTCTAAATAACTTTGCCCTAGCTCTTAGATTAAATAAACATATTAAGCAAAATTTCCATTAATTAAAATGCCTTATAATTTAAAATTTAAAGGGGGCCCTCTTGACTTACAAATGTCATTTTAATTCCCTAAAGGTTAACCTCCCAAAGAGTTTAAATTTAAAACATCTTATTAAAAAGCTTCTACATACATATAAAAATTGAAAGTGAATTTAATTAATCTACCATTAGCTATTTTAAGTCCATATATATATATATAATTTTACTTACTTATATATATATGTGTGTGTGTGTGTGTGTGTGTGTGTGTAGATAACTATATATCTAAGACATATTTATATATATCAGAAGTGTGAGGGAATCTAAATATATATATATATATATACATATATATATATATATACATATATATATATATGTATATATATGTATATATATGTATAGGTATGTATATATTCAAAAGATAAAGGAGTTCTTTTCCTTTATTTACTTTTAAAAGAAATCCAAAAAAATCCATATGCTAACCCTAACCCGAAATTGGGTTAGGGTTGCATATATAATTTTTTGATACAACCCTAAATTTTCCATTCTACCCACACACCCCTTTTTTTTTTTTTTTTATAATCTTTTTGTGTGTTTTTCCCTAACCTGAAAATTGGGTTAGGGCTTGTGTATGTGGGTGCATGTTTTTTTTTTTTTGTGTGTGTAGGTCTGTGGAAGCAGCGGTCGTGGGAGGCGGCGCCTATTTTTTTGTCACTGCGGGGGTTAGAGTCTGCGCAGGGCCGAAGCCGAGAGACTACAAGGGAAGGTAGGAGAAGGGGAGCAGAGAAGGGTTTCCGCGGGGGCTCCCTTGACGGAGGGCCGCAGCTGTTCCTACGGGTTGCAGCCCGTAGAGGCGGCCAAGGCCGCCACTGCAGTACGTGGCCTGCAAACTGGCTGTGGGGCACCGCCCACAGGGGGGAGCTGAGACTTCCTCGTCTGTGGGTTGCGGCCCACAGAGGCGGCTATGGCCGCCACTGGGGGTTGCCGCCCACAGTGCGGGGGTGCCTCCCTGCCCTCACTTGCGTGATACTTCTGTAGAGCCAAGGGGTTTGCACAGCTAATGAAAATTTTGTTTTTAAATTTTTTTTAATATAAATTTTTTTTTATGATGTTTAACATTTATATATATATATACATACATATATATATAGATATATATATATATATATATATATATATGTATGTATATATGTATATATATATATATGTATGTATATATATATATATCTTTATTTTTTTTTGGAATATACAGACTTCCAAAACAAAATATTTAAATGAATAAAATATGTATATATATATATATATATATATATATATATATATAGGTATATATTTTTAATAACTCACTTAAGCAAACTTATGAGTTTTCTCTTTTTCTTTTTTTTTTCCAGTATTATTATGTTTATATAATCATGCAGAAACTGGTAAAATAATGGCAGTAAGCTATAGATGAAGGTTTCCTTTTTTTTATATGTTAATATGTATGCTCTATATTTTTTTTGTTTTGTTGATTAAAGCATTCTATTTATCTTATTTTAAAAAAAACATTAACAACAAGCTCTAATCTATATATTTTCCTTTTTAAGACTTAGATTCTACTTTAGAAATGGATCACTAATTAGATTTATTTTTCTGCAATTAATAAAATGACAGAAAACATTAATTTATAATGGCAACTACATTAGCCTAGAAAACATGTAAATCAACTTAAAGATAGATAGATTAAACCTATTTAACACATTTAGTATTTGTATTTAGCTCAAGAGGCCTATATGCATGCTATTCCCTATTTCCATAATTTTATTTGTATAAAGAATTAAAGGGACTTTAAATTAAAAAAAAAAACCAACATGAATGCAACAACTTTATTTTTGGTAACCATAGGACTTAATAAAACTTATGCATTTCATTTTTTGCAAAAATAACTAAGTAAAATCATGCATTTCTTTAAGCATTTGTTTTTTGAATACAATGAAGATAACATTACAAATGGGATTGAAACCCTACTAGCCTCTCCTTCCCATCGAATAAGAACTTAAAATAAATACATACATTTCCTTTGGAAAATAAATACAACAATGGCTTCTCTCTTTTTTTGCAAGCTACAAAATAAATACATTTTTCTTGAAAACTTTTCTGCAACATAAAACAACAACAAATCTCTTTATCTTTTCTTTCCCATCCCAAGCAACTTGCAAATAGAATACAAATTGACCATGGAGAGCTCACCTCCCAGCCTAGGCTTACTAGTAGCCACCCCCGAGCTTGGAGAACCAAGCACTAGATGGGTCACAAACAAACAATCACAACAAACATAGGGGAAACATTCAACATACATTTTGCCAACCCAAGCTACACTCTCACCACAACTTGTGATGATCTTTCCATGGGTGGAAGTGGACCAAATACCATTGGGGAGACTGCAAGCATAATACAACTCAAGCCACCTCATGGCAAATCAAAATACAACAAATACATCTCCACACCCTTATGCCCCCCAAAGGCATAAAAGCCATATTTTCTCCCCTTATGACCCCCAAATGCATACACAAGGCTATGCAGCAAGGGTCACAAAGAACACCCTTGAGATCACTCTCCATAAGGAGAGCCTCTCACCCAAGGCTGTTATACTTCTTCCACCCCAAGACCATCCTACTCTCCCAAGAGTAGGAGGCCTTGGACACTCGCAAAACAAGAACACATAAAAAGAACAAGGGAAGGAAAAATTACATCTTTCTCCTACAAAGCAAATTACATATACACATCTTCTCATACAAGCATTTCTTTCTTTTCAAAACAACATATACAACATAACTAAAAGAAAGTAAAACCAGCCTTAATCTGCCAAAAGGTATGATAGACTTAGTTGGGGATGAGCAGCCCAAATCCACACAAACTCTTCACCAACACTTCACCAAAGATTCTATCCTACAACTATTCTTTCAAAAATTACATAATCTCCAACAATGGAGAGTGGGTGATTACTCACTAAGTCCCTAATCCTTGCCTAAGAAGGCCTCTCTCACTCTTCCCAACCCCTTTGGTGAAGTGAGAGTTTGCATTGGTTGTTCTTCCCAACCTCTTACATGTTGCTAAAACTGGAAAGGGGAAAGGTGAGAGAGGATGGGGAAGAGAGTTTGACACCAAAATGGAAGGTTGTCTATCCTAGGAGGAACCTTCTAAGTTGAATTTTCGCTCACCTTCGGAAAACCACTTTTTGAGTTGACTAAACAATAACATGGGAGTAGTCACATGTTTAAAAATACCCCTAACCCATAGGTATACCCTTTGGACCTTTGGAAAAGCCCTAAAACTGACCCTAGGAGTCCATTTGACCCCTTAGAATCCCAAGTAAAGTTAACCTACGGGTCAAACCTGAGTTGACCACTCGCAAGACTCCCTACCCAAGGCAAATTTGGGACCACACTCATATGTTTGAATGGCTTTGGTAAAAACAAAACTCCCTCCAAGAGACAAGTCAAAATCAATGATACTAATCAGCACATGTGTCAAGTGACACAATAAAATACAATATAAAAATCACACATGGAATTTGTTTCTTGTAGGTTTACACAGTTAAATAAAATCAATTTAACACACATGCATCATTTACTTTCACAAATAAAATACAATACAAACGGGGTGTTGTCTCTCCAAATAGACAACCCCTGGCTTAACAAAGGTACATAAGTCTAGGTTTGGTTCTCCATATTATTTTCGTGGTCACATGGATAATTTTCCTGTGCATCTCCATTAACACATTAGTAATTCCAAATAATCACAATTATATATATATAGTTAAACACATGGATTCCATTGCACATCAAACACTCATACATTTGACAATAATAATTCAATATCTCATACATTCAAATTCGATTCCACATAAGCAATTATCATAATCCTCAAAATTGAACCATTCATATAGTAAGCATCCTATTTCTATCATCAGAATGAAGTCCTGCAAATCCAATAATGACATACATCAGTTCAAAATAATTCTATTCTAGAAACATATAAAGTTTCATAATCATAATGCATAAAATGAAGCATCAATATACGTGAATGTGATGCAAATCATGGAATCATATAAGTTCTAAATCCATAATGCATAAAATAAAGCATCCATAATAGTCTCAATATGAAAATAATAGAAATGTCAGGATGAGTCGGGGTAGGGCCTCACACCCTCCCCCTCTAGGCATGAAATTCCTCCTGGAGTTCATCAAAAAGGTGGGGGTACTGTGATCTCATACGTGCTTCATCCTCCCATGAGGTTGTAACCTCATCATAGCAATCCCATTGGACCCTAACCTGGTCCAGCTCTTGACCTCGAAGGCCCAACGTCTGGCATGCCAAAATGCAAATGTTCTCCAAAGCCAGCTGCCCATCCAACTCCACCTACAAGGCATCCCAATCTAGAATATGAGACTCATCATAGATATACTTCCTCAAAACTAAAACATGAAACACATCGTGGATGCGCGACAGGCTAGGTGGCAATGCTAAACGGTAGGCAACTGGTCCTATCCTCTCAAGGATCTCAAATGGTCCTACAAATCGAGGTGTGAGCTTAGAACCCTTTCCATAATAGATTGGACTCTTATGCGGTCGCACTCTCAAGAAAACTTTGTCTCCAACCAAGTAGCTATGATCTATCCTCTTTGCATCTGCATATTTCTTCTGTCTATCCTGTGCCTCTCTAAGATCCTGCTTAATCAAATCCACCTGCTGCTCCATATCCTGAACTATCTCAGGACCAATAGCAACTCTGTCCTCTATGTGGTCCCAACTCAATGGTGTCCTACAAGGTCTGCCATATAATGCCTGATAGGGTGGCATCCCCAAAGATGTGTGATGCCCATTGTTATAGGCAAACTCCACTAAGGGAAGGTACTCTTCCCATCTGGTCTGGTGATCCATGACATACATGCGAAGCATATCCTCTAACACTTGGTTAACCCTCTCCGTCTAGCCATCCGTTTCTAGATGGTAGGCTGTACTGAAATTGAGCTTGGTACCCATAGCTGCCTGTAATGCCTTCCAAAAGGAAGAAGTGAAGAGGGAATCCCTGTCGGACATGATCTTGCGTGGAATGCCATGAAGTCTGACAATGTCTTGCAAGAACACCTGTGCTACTACTGGTGCTGTGAAGGTGGTACAAACTGGTGAAAAGTGGGCCACTTTGGTCAACTTGTCAACCGTCACCAAGATGGCATCATGGCGACGAGATGACATAGGGAGACCAATGATGAAATCCATGGATATAGTATCCCACTTCCACTCTGGTAAAGCATGAGATTGGAGCAACCCACCTGGATGGCAGTGCTCTGCCTTAACTCTCTGACACTCGAGGCATCGGGCTACCAACTCAGCAATAAGTTGTTGCATTCCTGGCCAATGGTATAATTCCCTCAAGTCTGCATGCATCTTCTTAACCCCAGGATGTGCTGCATAAGGAGCTCTATGAGCCTTTGTGATAATGAACTCCCGCAATCCCCTAGAAGAAGGTACATAGATGCGCCCTTTATGGCATAATAATCCATCAAACTCTAAGGAATAATCCACATATTTCCCTTCTAAAGTTTCCTGAGATCGTATAGCTTGGCAAACCTCTAAATACCATCCATCCTCTGGTAATTGCTACATTATCTGATCTCTCAAATCCGTTCCCATAGCTATGGTGTATACCTCATGACGTCTCCTACTCAAAGCATCTACAACTATGTTTTCTTTCCCTTTGATGTAGTGAACATCAAAATCATACTTGCACAAGAATTCCATCCATCTCCTCTGATGTGCATTAAGATTCGGCTGAGTGAATATGTACTGAAGACTCTGATGGTCTGAGTGTAACTCAAAATGATGACCCAAAAGGAAATGTCTCCACCTCACAAGTGCATGCACTATCGTTGCAAGCTCAAGGTCATGAGTAGGGTAATTAATCTCACGAGTCTTGAGTTTCCTAGACTCAAAAGCTATAGCTCTGCCATTCTGCATAAGGACTGCTCCTAAACCCTCTAGGGAAGCATCTGTGCAAACCATGAAGTCAGCTGAAGGATCTGGCACTACAAGGATAGGTGTGCTAGTAAGTGCCTTCTTAAGTTCCTAAAAGGCCTTCTCGCACCTCTCTGTCCACTCAAATTTCTTCCCTTTACACTAAAGAGAAGTAATAGGGTGAGCGACTCTAGAGAACCCCTCAACAAAATGTCGATAATATCCTGCTAAGCCCATGAAGCTCCTAACCTCTGTCACACTGGTTGGCGCTGGCCGATCCATAATGGCTCTGATCTTTGATGGGTCTACTGAGATCCCATCACCGGATATAACATGACCAAGGTACTTGACCTCTGTTCTAAAGAAAACACACTTTGACAAACTGCCATATAACTGATTATCCCTCATACACTGCAAAACCTGTCTCAGGTGCTCCTCATGCTCCTCCTCATTCCATGAATATATCAATATGTCGTAGAGAAACACAATCACAAAATGGTCAAGGAATGTTAGGAATACTCCATTCATGAGACTCATGAAAATAGCTGGGGCATTCGTAAGACCGAATGGAACCACGGTGAACTCATAGTGGCCATATCTAGTGCGAAATGAGGTCTTGTGGATGTCGCTATCCACTATCCTCAACTGATGGTACCCTAACTTTAGATCAATCTTGGAAAATACTTTGGCACCCTGAAGTTGGTCAAATAAATCATCAATCTTGGGCAAAGGATATCAGTTCTTGATGGTTACTCTGTTCAACTGATGGTAATCCATGCATAATCGGAGAGATCTATCCTTCTTCTTCATGAAGATGACTAGTGCACCCCAAGGGGATACACTAGGATGAATGTGGCCCTTCTCTAGGAGTTCCTCGAGCTGCATCTTGAGCTCATTAAGCTCATTTGTGGTCATCCTATATGGTGCTCTTGAAACTGGCTCAGCTCCTGGAACAAGGTTTATATGAAAATCAATCTCTCTACGGGGCGGCATACCGAGTAACTCTGAAGGAAATACGTCTGAAAATCCCTTAAGGATAGGATGGTCGTCAATAGATGGTTCCTTTTCTTCTTCTTCTTCTTCTCTATCACTAATGGTGATGGCAAATAACTGGCATCCCTTTTGCATGCTCCACTTATGCTGCATGGCGGAGATCATACAAAGAGGCACGGGTCTCTGAATTCCAGTGATTACTATGGGAGAACCATGATCATCCTCACACTCAATCCTTTTTAGGTGACAATCCATCTTGGCTCTGTGGGCATAAAGCCAATCCATGCCAAGTACGATGCCATATGATCCGAGTGATGTAACTCTAAGGTCTACTAAGGTGGTGGTATTACCAATATGAAGCTAACATCCCCTAACCTTTGATTCCACTGACACTCTAGCCCCTGAAGCTAATTCCATTTCCTAACTAACCTCTTGTCTAATTGCCACTAGCTCACAACACTCCACAACCAATGGAGATATAAAAGAGTCAGTAGCTCCTGAATCAAATAATATAGATACACTGCTACCTCTGATCACACCTGCAACCTCAATAACCATGGCCTGATGCTCTACTTGGCGGTTGTCAACTGCTGCAAAGACCCTATGGGACTTTCCCATATCCCTAACTATCGGCTCTGATGCTGCCATCCTCTGACTACTTGCCATTTGACCTTGAGGAAACTCTCTCGCCATGTGTTCCATGGCTCCACATGTGAAGCAAGTGCCACGTGCCTGAAACTGCACTCCCTGTGGTCTGGAGAAAGATTGTCCCCCTGTCCTGCTAGAACCACTATACCTACCCCTGGAGGATTGCTGAGTCCTCGCCGGAGGTGTGTAAGGAGCCTGAGATCTTTGATCTCGCCTCTGACCTTGTGACTGCCACTGCTTGGGCTTCACGCCCTCCTGACTCTGCAGAGGCCTTTGCCTCTAGTTTTGTTGTGACTACTGCGGAGGAGGGGGTTTGGAGAACCCTGATGTGTGTCTGTTGTTACCCTTCCAATGGGGTTTCTGAAACCCATAAGTCTGGGGTGTAGGGTTACGGTTCTAGAACTGATCCCTCGAGTCCTGGGGTCTGACCTGAATCTCCTCTGCTATCAAAGCCTTCTCCATGGCAACCCAAAGGCTCCCTAGAGCGGCCATCCTCACTGGTCCTGCTATGCCGGTATTCAACCCTCTGATAAATCGGTTGATGAGAAGTTTCTTGTCTTTCAGGTAGTCTACGTATGGTAAGAGTTCAAAGAACTTGTTCTCATACTGGGTCACTGAAAGACCCTTCTGCTAGAGGTCATGGAACTCATCCACCCTACGCTATCTGTAATGCTCTGATAAGTATCTCTCCCTGAATCTCTCTGTGAAAATCTCCCAAGTGAGAGTATCTATCACTAAGCCACACTTATATTCTTCCTGTCTCCACCATGTGGAGGTCATTCCTCATAATATGTGGACTGTTGCGCGTGCTTTTAGATTGCTCTCATAAGAGTGCAATGCAAAGCACCTATCTAGGCTCAAAAGCCATGCCTCTGCTTCTACCCCGTCAGTAGATCCCCCAAAAGATGGTGGCTGAAGACACATAACCTCTCTGATTAGATCCCCTGGATCCCTCGTGCCCTCTCATAATACACTGGTGCTATGACTGGAGGTGGTGCTGGTAGGTGAACAGACTTGGGCTCATGCCCAACCTAACTCTCTACAGGATTAGGAGGTGGACTCCTACTCCATTCCCATTCTACTATTCTACGGCTCCCTGAGTCTTGGTTCTCAACATTATGATCTACTACCAGAAGCCTATCCTGAACTATGCCAATCAGGTTTTGTAGAGCTACCAAGATGTCTCGGTTTGGGTCAACTGGTCGTTCGGGAGGAGCTTCTAGGTTCACTTCCGGAACCGATTCCTCCCTATCGACCTCTTTGCATGCCTTGCATTCACGCCTAGGGCCTCTACCACGTTTGCGAGCTTGTCGCGTAGTTGGAGGCATCCTTTTAAGAAAATAAAATAAAATGAAATAAATAAATATTTTTGGAGAAAATTTTTAAATAATTAAAAATAAATATAATTTAATTAATTAAATAATTATAGCGAAATGTAATGGAGAAAGGTTCCTAGTGTTGGAAACCTTGCTCTGATACCAAAATGTCATGCCCAAACTTTTGGGCACAAACAGAATAATTTTTTTTTTTTAAATACTTAACCTAGTACAACTAACTTATTAAAATAATGCCAAACTAGTTTAGTCTTAACTGTGTTTTTAGTGAATCTAACAACTAGGTCACTTAGGCGATAATTGATCTAAGTTAAAAGCGAGGTAATAATTCTCCAAAAGAATTATTATTATCTCCCATTAATAAATGATTAAACTCACTTAACGGATAATCTCTAAATTAATTGATAAGGGATATTAATAATCCTCATAAAGTCCTTTTATTGTCTAGGGTCTAAATAACTTTGCCCTAGCTCTTAGATTAAATAAACCTATTAAGCAAAATTTCCATTAATTAAAATGCCTTATAATTTAAAATTTAAAGGGGGCCCTCTTGACTTACAAATGTCATTTTAATTCCCTAGAAGTTAACCTCCCAAAGAGTTTAAATTTAAAACATCTTATTAAAAAGCTTCTACATACATATAAAAATTGAAAGTGAATTTAATTAATCTACCATTAGCTATTTTAAGTCCATATAAATATAAAATTTTACTTATATATATATGTGTGTGTGTGTGTGTGTAGATAACTATATATCTAAGACATATTTATATATATCAGAAGTGTGAGGGAATGTATATATATATATATATATATATATATATATATATATATATATATATATATATATAGATATATATATATATATATATATATATATATATATATACATATATAGATATATATATATATATACATATATATGTATATATATAGGTATGTATATATTCAAAGGATAAAGGAGTTCTTTTCCTTTATTTACTTTTAAAAGAAATCCAAAAAAATCCATATGCTAACCCTAACTCGAAATTGGGTTAGGGTTGCATATATAATTTTTTGATACAACCCTAAATTTTCCATTCTACCCACACACCCCCTTTTTTTTTTTTTTATAATCTTTTTGTGTGTTTTGCCCTAACCCGAAAATTGGGTTAGGGCTTGTGTATGTGGGTGCATGTTTTTTTTTGTGTGTGTGTGCAGGTCTATGGAAGTAGCGGCCGTGGGAGGTGGCGCCTATTTTTTTGTCACTGCGGGGTTAGATTTTGCGCAGGGCCGAAGCCGAGTGACTACAAGGGAAGGCGGGAGAAGGGGAGTAGAGAAGGGTTTCCACGGGGGCTCCCTATAGGGATGACCGCAGTCGTGCCTATGGGTTGCGGCCTGTAGACCGATTGCGCCGCCGCTACGGGGCACCGCCCACAGGGGGGAGCCAAGGCTTCCCCGTCCATGGGTTGCGGCCCACAGAGGCGACTGTGGGCACCACTGGGGGTTGCTGCCCACAGCGCGGGGGCACCTCCCTGCCCTCACTTGCATGATACTTCCGCAGAGCCGAGGGGTTTGCACAGCCAATGAAAATTTTGTTTTTAAATTTTTTTTATATAAATTTTTTTTAATGATGTTTAACATTTATATATATATATATATATATATATATATATATATATATATATATATATATATATATATATATATATATATATATATATATATATATATATATATTTGGAATATATAGACTTCCAAAACAAAATATTTAAATGAATTAAATATATATATATATATAGGAAATCGGATATCATCAAAGCAATGTTAATATTAAGCTAGCTCAATCATGAAAACTCAATTGCAATGATAACAATCCTAAAAACACTCAATAAAGACATGAAAACAAGACATTCAAGATTGAAAACTAAGCAAACCAAATGCAGACTTGAATGTCTCCTTCATGTGGCTCCATTGTCCTTCTTTCTCCTTCAAATAGCTTTGTTTGTGGATCTCACCTACTAGTGCATAAGCATGATATGAAAGCAAGTAGACAAGATTGTAGCAAAAGAATACTCGAAGCGTGATTGATTCGACCAGGTAGGGACCTTGATTGAAGAAATTCATCCAATTTATAGACAAATTGGAGAAAAGATCAAATTAGCATGAAGAGATTCGAATGGAAATTACAAATCAAGAATGTCAATTATGACAAATTATGACAAATTTGCACTTTCTATGCAAGATTGATTGATTGATAATTCATGACAAAATTATGACAAATTTCTATGTCAAAATTGATTGATTGTCAATTATGACAAATTGAAATGTCATTCCCATGAAATTAGGAGGAAAATAGGAGAGAATTGAAAAATAGATGAAATAGAAATTAGGAAATTAGGAATTAGAAATTGATGAAAAATTAAGAAATTAGGAATTAGGAGAAATTAGGTAAATCTATTAATAATTTGTCATTTATTAATTAATTCACAAAAAGAGGAATAATTAGTTAGCCAATTAAATAAACATTTAATTGTGACACGAAGACCTAGGATAAATAAATAAATTATTTAACCTAGAGGGAGAAATGACAAACAAGGTTAAATGAATAAAATCATGAAACCCTAAAAGATGAATTAGAAATGCAAGGACGAAAATTAGGTCTTGACAAAAGATAATTGATGCAGGGTCGATTTGATCATGATTCAGACTGACAAAGGACCAATGTTGATAAATGATTATAATTGGTTGACAAATTGACCAAGATTGACAAAGAGACCAAATTGATAAGCGAGAAAAATGAGGAATGCAGAAGAAGGACTCGATGCTCGCAAATGATAAAGACCAAGTGCGAATCATAGGAGAAATGTTAATGCGACGCAAAAACCCTAAAATAAGGCAATGCACAAATTTTAAAGTATGATTCCGCAAGCATTGACCATTTTTAGATGTCTACATTTTGCCCCTCTTTGAGACAATGCGATTTTAAGTGTTGTTTCAAAGAACAATAATGAAAATGCCCCAGACAATAACAATGACATATGCATGCCCCCTCAAGGAATTGCCCGGAAACATCCAGAAAAGAGGCCAAGTGATTGATAAGAATGATAGAACATGATAGGAGCAAACGGACTGAAAATCGGGGATCAGATGCACGAATGACAAGAAATTGAAGGTGCAAAAGACTGCGACCAACATGAGATGGGGAGAGCACACGTCCATCTATGTACTGACAAAGATCTATAAATGAAACAAAGAGAGTGAAAATTGCTCATTTGCACTAGCCAAAGAGGAGAATTTGTTGCTCTGGAAAAGGACACTTGCAGAGAGATGGCAAACATTCCAATCGCAGATCATCTCAGAGAACATGTATGCACGTACAGATGACCGGACGATGTGGGAGCAATGGTATGTATCTCAAAAACCCATATTTTCAATTTTATGAATTTGACTGGCTTGCGGGACATTGCGGGGCCCACAGGGAATGCAGAAACTGACTTCTACACTTGTGTAGGGAAAATTCTGTGCTTGTGTAGGGTCTTCTGCGCTTGTGTAGGGGACACAGGCACAGGTTGTGTTACACAGGTGCGAGAATTATCACATAGGCACAGTTGTGCATTGTGAACCCTAATTTAGTCAAAAATGGCATACGAATGAGCCGAAAAGGGGGGATAAGGGTAGGATAGGTCAAAAGAGATTAGAAACACCCTGATTTGTGGATGAAATGAGGAAATGGAACCCATAGGAACAAACCCTAAAATTGACAAAATATGCCCCACTTGTGATGCAAAGTTGATAGTATCCATTGATCACACGGAGAACCGACCAGACTGCTTCATGTTACAACATAGACTCAGGAGCATGGACAAAGATACATTAGTAGGACTTGGAATATACTATATCACATTCATGCCCAAGATTAGGGAAAACACAGGACTACTCACCACATTGGCAGAGCGATGGCATTTGGAGACTTCCTCTTTCCATCTGGCGACTAGAGAGGCGACGGTGACACTAGAGGATGTATGGCGTATCCTCCGCATTCTGATTCATGGAGAGATGATAGAGTATGACCCAGTGATAGGGAGAGATGTGTTGTGCAAATTATTTGAGTGCGACGCAGATGATCTAGATATCATAGAGAGGGAGATTGGCTAGGAGACCATGGCATCATAGTAAGATCGATGATATGTGGTGATAGCCATGGTTATAGCATGTCTACTAGCAGGAGACAGATGAGGACATGGATTCCCGATTGGATGGGGAAGAGTGCTAGAGAGGATGGTGACAAAGGGGATAGTGCACACATGGGGACCATGTGTACTGGCTATGCTGTATTTTTAGTTGCATCAGATAGCATATCAGGGAGTGTAGACTTTGAGCTGTGGAGTCACATTGTTACAGGTATGGGCATTCGAGCACATAGCCATATGTCGACCAATTGCAAAGAGACAGGTATTACCACATCGACCATATGTGTACTACTATGGGGGAGCACTGAGACAGGGTCCGTTTGGATACATATTGTATTGGCAACATGAGCTAGATAGACTAAGAGAGTCACATGGAGGCCATATCGTGATTGCCCTGGATGGTCAGATGATAGTGATGAGCTACCGTATTGTAGATAGGAGAGGTACCTGATTGGGCGACCAGTGAATTGCTAGAGAGTGATTGAGATGTACCTGCCAGAGAGAGTCAAACGACAGTTTGGAGAGAGGCAGGATGAGGGCGGTGATGAGGATGAGGGGGATGATGATTATGAGCCAGATTCAGGCGAGTAGGAGTCATTGCAGGATATACCCATAGAGCTAGAGACAGCTGGCATAGAGGAGATGGAGATGTGCAAGGCGACCATAGCAAGTCAGCATGATCACATTGTGACTTTAGAGAGACAGAATACCATCTTGAGGATAGAGCAGAATTAGTTCAGAGTGGAGATAGCCAGACTTACAGCAGCTCAAGATACAGCAGTAGCTCAGGCACAGCGAGAAGAACAGAGAGTCACTGAGTATATTGGGTCGATTAGGGATGCCAGTGCATGTGAGATGGCATAGATGTTGGTAGAGACCGGAGAGGAGATATGCCATTGGAGGACACTATATGAGAGTACAGTCCCACCAGAGCAGAGAGCAGCTTCATATCAGGCACAATCAAGGACAGAGAGCAGGGCACGCTCTCAGAGGTCATTGAGCAGCATGGGGGTGAGTGGACCAATGAGACCACCACAACCAGGACCAGGAGGGACATCATCCGTGAGACATGGTAGGGATGAGGAGGACAGAGGGAGCACCTAGTGACAGAGGCACGTGCTCCTTAGGACAGAGACAGATGTAGTTTGACATTATGTAGTCAACCTGTGGGCCATACTTAGGACAGACAGTCCAATTTTGTACTCCGATATTATTTTGATATATGATATGACATGCATCGATATGATGGAATGCAATGTGTTATGATGTATGTTATTATGCACTGTTGATGTACCATTATGGAACATGTATGGATATATTTTTTTATGTGTTTTTGATGCATTTATAATATGAAATGGATAAAATGCTTTATGTGATGCTTGATATGATGCAAATGTACTAACCAAATGGATGCAGGATGCAGCATATGTGTTTAGGGAAATTGGAGCACTAGACCGAACTGACTATCCGAATTGATAGAAGAAATGGTAGTAAGAAGAAATGAGACAGAGGATAGTTAGAGATGAAGAAAAACTTGCTTTCAGTAATGCACTTTGTAGGTGAGAACCTTTATTTTAATGTAGCAAAATGGATGTGTAGCATCATGGCATTGAAGGCCAGAGCTGAAATGCAACCCTTTTTGCAAAAGATAGACACATCACAGACAAACAACAATCACAACAAAAAAAGAAAGGGACCATGAACCATCCTCGTCACTCTAAATCACTTAGTGACATCATCGAGCAACATAGGAACATGAGCGAAGATAAATCAATAAATGATAAGACTTGCTAATTCAACAAGTCAAACAAACATCTTGATCTTCATTGTCAAAAGTTGAAAGTGCTGATAGGACGATCATGCTGTCTAGTTTTAGGGAATGCGGTACCCCATCTAAGACAGGACACAGTCTGGTTTTGAGTATACCACACCCTGTATAAGACCCATGATAGTGTGCCAAGGATGAATGATAGTGATGTTGATGTGCGATGGATAAGACAACTTTGATCAGTTTGAGTGTTTGGTTTGATTGAAAAAAAAGTTCATCTGTTAACGCATGATTGCATTAAAGCGCAGTGTTGTGATTAATTGTTGTTGGATGGATGCTCAGTGATTTGTCTATGCACAGAGGGGTTATTTATTGCAAAATGCTTTTCGAGTTTTTACAATTTTTTTGTGTTCATTTTTTTTTCAGGACTTTATTTGATGTTTAGGGATTTTTTCAGGACATTTTTGGATTTTTTTTGGATTTTTTCAAGACATTTTTCAATTTTTTTTTATTTTTAATTATTTCAGGACATTATTTGAATGTTTTTTTGAATTATTTCGAGACATTTTTCAATTTTTATGATTTTGCCCCCAGTGTCTAGCAAGGCAAGGAATATGACAGGTGAATAAATAGGCTTTCTGAAATGTTGGTGGATAGAGGGAAGGAAAAGGCCTTTTATCATGGAGACAAGATGGATGCAATTTTCAAGGGCTATTGCGTGACGAGACAAGAGACTAGATATGACAATGTAAAGCAATGACATGGCATGAGGGACATGTCAAGAGGTTTTTGAAAAATATGTTTTGCATTTCACATCCTTATGCCAAATCAAGATCAAGGGACAGAAAGAGTGTATGGATAGTGATAAGATATGGATAGGATAAGCAAGACCAAGAATGGATAAGGGACATGGACTGAAGGTCGGGATTGGCTAAGGGATATTGGCAGAAAGTTGCAATAAGCTAGGGAATATGGATGAAAGGTTGCAATAAGCAAATGGATAAAGACCAAAAGCTATGATAGACTAAAAGCTACAAACAAGATGCATGATGCTCATGATGATCCTCAGCCTTGTCAAGATCAAAGGTGGAAAGAGGAAATGGACATGAGGGACAATAGGATATGAAGGGTAATGACAAGGGTTCGATAGGATAGTGAAGGGCAATAAGATATGAAGGAGGAAACCTGCCCCCAAGTACGGTATGCAAGAAGTTCATAGATTACACATGACACCTGTTTGCCAAGTTTTCATTACGGTACTTGCCCAAGGCGCCTGTTTGCCAAGTTTTCACCAGTGGACGAATTATTTTTGCTTTACTTTTTTCTTTTGTCTTTTTTTTTCACTTTTTTTTTTTTTTTGGTATTTTTCACTTTTTCAATAGAAGATAGACACATGATAGGGGATGGAAGAAGGACTCAAGCATCTTTTTGTTTGGATAATAGCCTTGAAAAAAAATGGACCATGACCTATAAAAGTATGCTCAAAGACGTTGGTAGGATAAGGACATGGAAAATGAGATGAAACTAAGGCAAGGATTTATGCAAAGGATGGGATCAAAGGGATCGAAGGATGGAAAATATGCATTGGATAATGGATAGGGTATTGGAAGAACTATGCTTGAGTGGATAGAAATGTTGGCAAGATCGACATTGGCACACACCTTGAGGGGTGATGGACTGATGGAGGAAAGATGTATTTTGGATATTGAGATTTTGATGAAGGAAAGGCTATGGATTTTGGGACATAAGGGCCCAAAATGGAAGAAGGAGGTGATGGAGGAATAGACTTGGAAAGTTTGGATGGAGGAATAGCAACTTTGGATGCCAAGTTGTATGTTTCTTTAGGATTTTGTGCTTCAAGGAGCCGCTTAGGGATCCACATGGTTTTTGATTTTTCATGCTTTTGTGGTTCCTTGGAGTGCATTGCCAACACAAGGGATTTAGGAACCCATATAGATTTTAACTTTTGTTTTTGAGCAATGGGCTTTTGTGACCTTTTGGATTTTTCCTTTTCTTTATAGATCATATTGTTCTTTGTTTTGACATGTCAATTATATTGGACATGTTGATCCTTGAATACATGTGGATTGCTAGACTTATGACGTTTATACTTGGCATCCAAATTGCTTGAAGGAGGAAAGGAATGCATGGATGGATATGAATGAAATGGAGTTCTTTTGGATGACTGGAAGGTTCTCAAAGATGTGTGCCTTTTCTGACCTTGCATAGAGGATGAAGGGATATAAGGACCTAAGATAGATGGAAGGGATGATGGGGAAGGGATATGTTTGGATTGTGATGGAGGGATACCAACGTCTTGAGAGTGAGTTGTGTAGACATGACCCTTAATATCTTCTTTGATATTGAGGAGTTCTTTCTTGTGAAGGTCTACTCCTTTGCCTTTATGAATATTTTGACTTGTAGGATACTCTTTTCTTTGGGAAGAAGACGCGAGTCCATTATGAGGTGGATATGATATGAGAGAAATAATGAGATCTTGAAGTGGATCGGATTGCACCAAAGTGGAAGAACCCATTATGCATGTCGAGGGTTCATGAACATCTTGCACTAACATGTTAGAATCATGAGGGGGATTAGGATCATGAGAGGGACTAGGATTTTGTAGTGGACATGGTTCAATGATAGGATCTTCAAGAGATGGAATGGGAGGAATAATGGGATCATCAAAAGAAATGCGCTCTTGGAGTGGATATGTTGGATTAGGACGTGGAGATGGAGGAACAAGTGGATCTTGTGGAGGATATGAAGGGATGATAGGGTCTTGTGTTGGAAATGAATTTGGAAGGATACTTTGATCTTGACAAGGAGGAAGATCATTGGATTCCTCTTTAAAGGTGCTTTGCTCTTGACTTTTAATGGAATCATCAGAAAAGATGGAAGGGATATCTTGATCTTTCTTAGGAAGTGGAATGTCAATGGGATTTGAAAGGACATTTTTTTCATGAAATGGAATGGGATCATTTGGGATTGGATGGACTGGGATATCTTGATCTTGCTCAAGGAATGGAGTGTCAATAGGACTTTGGATAGGATGGACAAGAATAGGGGAATCGTCGTGAGTGTCTAGGAACATGGAGTCTTGGTCAACAATTGGATGGGATGATAAGGTTTCAAGATCTTGATCTTGATCTATTTTAAGACACATTTCTTCATGCTCTAAATTTTTCTCTTGACATGGGGTTGGACTTTGGATATGCATGGGGGATTTTGGCAAGGAATCAATGTTTTGGCATGAAGGAAATGCACTTTGAACATTTGTGATGGATTTTGGCAAGGAATCAATGCTTGAACATGAGGAAGAGGGACTTCGAATGGGGTCCTCTAAAATAGGTAATGGCAATAAAGTGCATGGTGGCATTGGGTCTTGTATTTCTGAAACATAACAAGGACATGCATCATGAATTGGATTATCTTGGCAATCAATTATGGATAGCCCTTGGATAATTGCATCCTTGGGTGTATTGTTTGATGGGGACAATATGGAAGGTTCTTGGGAAACTTATAAAGGTGTAGGGATAGATGCCACTGGAGAGTCAATTTGTTTGTGGGGGGATGAGGGATTGCTAGACATAAGTGTATTATTTTGATCTTCCTCAAAGAACTCACTTGGTAATTTCCTTAAGATCATTGCAATAAAGCCACCTTTCTTTCGAGGTTTTGACATAGTTGTATCTGGAATTTGAACTTGTTTGGAAAGGAGTTGGTTCTGATCTGATGTCATGTTTTGATATTGGACTTGGTTCAATTGTTCTGACATGTTTGAAACTTGGGTTGGTGTGTGCTGCAACCTTTGTTTTTGAATGTTTGGTTGTGGTTGTTGACATTGATATTCCACCATTGGTTGAACCATTTGTGGACATTGTATAGTTGGTTGGACATATTGTTGAAATTGGACCATTGGTTGTATTGGTTGAATATGTTGGACAATTGGTTGCATCTGTTGGAAATGTTGAACAATTGGTTGCAATGGTTGAAAATCAGATTGATAGTAAACACCTTCTTGTTCTTGTTGTGGAGGCACATAATGTTGAAATTGATGTTGTCTCTTTTCTTGAAATTGTTTCATCATCTCTATTTGGGAGAGGAGAGCTGGTATGTCTGATCGTTCAAGAAAAGATCTTACATCAATTAGCTCAATCTTTGGATTTCAACCTGGAAATTTTTGAAACATTTTGGACATTTGTGATCTATTCTTCTCAATGTTTTTCACTCTTTGTTCCAAAATATCATTTTCTTGAGCTAGTTCTTCCTCTAATTTTTGTATTTGGAGACTTGTTTCATCATAAAAAGTTTGATCAATGTTGCTTTGTTGTTGGGTTGGATATAATTGTGATTGTCTTGGATTAAAATTCGGTTGCATTGTCGGTTGATACGTCAAACTTTGTTGCATCATTGGTGCTTGAAACCTTGTTTCAATAGACATGTCACTATGCAATGTTTTTGGGATTTTTGATTTTAAAAGGATGATGTATGATATGCAACTAAATGCAACCTAAATAGATGAAAATGTAATCTATGGCAAGAATGCAACCTATGTTTTTGTTCTTTTTTCAAGATTTTGACAAACTTATGAATGCAATTCTAAAAATGAGACCCTTAGGAAATTGAAATGATGTCTAGACCTCAAAGGACAAAAGGACCAAGTGACAAAAGGACAAAATGACAATGTCTCCCCTATATGCTTAGATACTAAGCTAGGTTTGACCAAATGACATTGATGACAAAAAGAGAAAAGGTTTGATAAGGTCTAGACCTCCTAACAATGACTTACGGTTTATCAAAGATTTGCAATTACTCAAGTATGACAAAACCTAGTTTTGACACTATATGCAAAGGGAAAATTACTATGCAAATGACCCTAATATGATATGATAATGACCTAAGCTTAATGAAGAAACCTAGGGTATGCAAATGCAAATGTATGACAATGTCAACCTAAGTTTGAATTATGAAATGGTATTACTCTAATGCAAGAGGACACATGCAAAATGGACGACCCTTATTGATATGCAAAGGGGTATGACCTCGGTGAAACTTAACCTTGGTAGTTGACAATGACTTTGCAAAATGCAAACCTAGGATGAACCTAAATCCAAGTGACATGAATGTTGAGACAAGATTTTGAAAAATGTTTGACAACCATGTTTGAAGGTGTTTTGAACTTTGTTGGATGAAATACTCTTGTGTTTAACCTTGTTTTGAATCAATTTGTCTTGGTTTTTGAAATGAGACACAACTCAAATTTTGACAAATAAATAAGACAAGATATTTCAACTTAGACTCAAGACAATCATGCTCATTCACACATTTCTTATGGTAGGCAAGGACATTAGGTACTTGAGAGGTAGACTCATTATGGGATTCAAGGAGAATACATAGATGCTTGACCCTACGGGCTCCCCTCCACGACACTCACTTCTCAGGGCAGCCAAACATCCGTCCCCATGGAAATCTCCCCATGGCAAACTTAGTATCTCTTCCAAGTATCCAAACTTGTCCTTCTCAAGCAACTAGAAGGATTTTTGGCCTCTAAAATCAAGGTGTTTAGTAACGATTTCTGTTAAGTGTTACTCCTTGGTGTCACACAAGCGTGATTGAGACATTAAGCCCACCAAAATACCAAACAAATGTAGTTGCGCAAGCACGATTTAGACCATGAGGCCCTACTTAGATGTTGATATGAGAAAGAGTCCAAGGATCATCACTTCCCAAGTAACTACAATTCCCACGTAACCCTTCCTTCAAATCTTTCGCTCATCAGGTATTTATTTATAGTGAGTTAGAATGCCAAGGTATTCTAGTTGTACTCACTTTGGGTCATTCCCTTCTCACGATTGTCACTTGCTTGCAAAAGAAAGCAAATGGTCGGGAAGGCAAGCCCTCTAAAGGTAACACACAATCAAAAACATGAGCATGGTATCGAAGATCTAGATTTCTGATCACCCTAAGAAGGATGAGAGCATACTCTCCTACTCCAATGTCAAACTCAACAATCAAAGCAAACATACATTCATTCCATCCTATTTAGAAATCATACTAGGTGCCTAAATATTAATTACAAACACAAAGTTTAGTTGTAGTCCAAGGCAACCTGCAAAACCCAAGTCAGAAGTTTGATATGTTTAGTCTTTGACTATCGAACCTGCATAAGATGTGTTAGTAGTTTCATTTTTTGTCTTTGCCATGCGTAATGCCAAGGTGCTGCACAAAGAATCAGTACCAAAAACCAAAAAGCATAAACAAAATGCAAAACAAAACAATTTGCAAGTAAAAACACTGCCTTTTTTACCTCTGTTTCTGGACTTACATAGGCACAGAATGCTTGACACAGGCACAGATTGTCTCACACAGGCATAGATTATCCTTGACATAGGTGCAAAATTCTTGACACAGGTGCAGATTGTCTCACACGGGTGCAAAAGTTCCCAGAAAACCCTGCATTACCTTGTTTCTTGGGTTTTTAACCTGAAAATCAACTCAAAAGCACTCAAAAGCATGATTAGGGGGTTAGTTCACGTCGGGTTGACCAATTAATGTAGATAGGAAATTGGAAATCATCAAAGCAATGTTAATATTAAGCTAGCTCAATCACGAAAACTCAATTGCAATGATAACAATCCTAAAAACACTCAATAAATACATGAAAACAAGACATTCAAGATTGAAAACTAAGCAAACCAAATGTAGACTTGAATGTCTCCTTCATGTGGCTCCATTGTCCTTCTTTCTCCTTCAAATAGCTTTGTTTGTGGATCTCACCTACTAGTGCATAAGCATGATATGAAAGCAAGTAGACAAGATTGTAGCGCAAGAATACTCGAAGCATGATTGATTCAACCAGGTAGGGACCTTGATTGAAGAAATTCATCCAATTTATAGACAAATTGGAGAAAAGATCAAATTAGCATGAAGAGATTCGAATGGAAATTGCAAATCAAGAATGTCAATTATGAAAAATTATGACAAATTTGCACTTTCTATGCAAGATTGATTGATTGATAATTCATGACAAAATTATGACAAATTTCTATGTCAAAATTGATTGATTGTCAATTATGATAAATTGAAATGTCATTCCCATGAAATTAGGAGGAAAATAGGAGAGAATTGAAAAATAGATGAAATAGAAATTAGGAAATTAGGAATTAGAAATTGATGAAAAATTAGGAAATTAGGAATTAGGAGCAATTAGGTAAATCAATTAATAATTTGTCATTTATTAATTAATTCACAAAAAGAGGAATAATTAGTTAGCCAATTAAATAAACATTTAATTGTGACATGAAGACCTAGGATAAATAAATAAATTATTTAACCTAGAGGGAGAAATGACAAACGGGGTTAAATAAATAAAATCATGAAACCCTAAAAGATGAATTAGAAATGCAAGGACAACAATTAGGTCTTGACAAAAGATAATTGATGCAGGGTCGATTTGATCATGATTCAGACTGATAAAGGACCAATGTTGATAGATGATTATAATTGGTCGACAAATTGACCAAGATTGACAAAGAGACCAAATTGATAAGCGAGAAAATGAGGTATGCAGAAGAAGGACTCGATGCTCGCAAATGAAAAAGACCAAGTGCGAATCATAGGAGAAATGTTAATGCGACGCAAAAACCCTAAAATAAGGCAATGCGCAAATGTTAAAGTATGATTCCGCAAGCATTGACCATTTTTAGACGTCTACAATATATATATATATATATATATATATTTAATAACTCAGTTAAGCAAACTTATGAGTTTTCTCTTGTTTTTTTTTTTCCAGTATTATTATGTTTATATAATCATGCAGAAACTGGTAAAATAATCGCAACAAGCTATAGATGAAGGTTTCTTTTTTTTTATATGTTAATATGTATGCTTTATATTTTTTGTTTTTCTTGATTAAAGCATTCTATTTATCTTATTTAAAAAAAAACATTAACAACAAGCTCTAATCTATATATTTTCCTTTTTAAGACTTAGATTCTACTTTAGAAATGGATCACTAATTAGATTTATTTTTCTGCAATTAATAAGATGACAGAAAACAGTAATTTATAACAGCAACTACATTAGCCTAGAAAACATGTAAATCAACTTAAAGATAGATAGATTAAACCTATTTAACACATTTAGTATTTGTATTTATCTCAAGAGGCCTATATGCATGCTATTCCCTATTTCCATAATTTTATTTCTATGAAGAATTAAAGGGACTTTAAATTTTTTTTTAAAAACAACATGAATGCAACAACTTTATTTTTGGTAACCATAGGACTTAATAAAACTTATGCATTTCATTTTTTGCAAAAATAACTAAGTAAAATCATGCATTTCTTTAAGCATTTTTTTTTTCAATACAATGAAGATAACATTACAAATGGGATTGAAACCCTACTAGCCTCTCCTTCCCATCGAATAAGAACTTAAAATAAACACATACATTTCTTTTGGAACATAAATACAACAATGGCTTCTCTTTTTTTTGCAAGCTACAAAATAAATACATTTTTCTTGAAAACTTTTCTGCAACATAAAACAGCAACAAATCTCTTCATCTTTTCTTTCCTATCCCAAGCAACCTGCAAATAGAATACAACTTGACCATGGAGAGCTCACCTCCCAGCCTACGCTTACTAGAAGCCACTCCCGATCTTGGAGAACCAAGCACTAGACGGGTCACAAACAAACAATCACAACAAACATAGGGCAAACATTCAACATACATTTTCCCAACCCAAGCTACACTCTCACCACAACTTGTGATGATCTTTCCATGGGTGGAAGTGGACCAAATACCATTGGGGAGACTGCAAGCATAATACAACTCAATCCACCTCATGGCAAATCAAAATACAACAAATACATCTCCACACCCTTATGCCCCCCAAAGGCATGAAAGCCATATTTTCTCCCCTTATGACCCCCAAATGCATACACAAGGCTATGCAGCAAGGGTCACAAAGAACACCCTTGAGATCACTCTCCATAAGGAAAGCCTATCACCCAAGGCTATCATACTTCTTCCACCCCAAGACCATCCTACTCTCCCAAGAGTAGGAGGCCTTGGACACTCCCAAAATAGGAACACATAAAAAGAACAAGGGAAGGAAAAATTACATCTTTCTCCTACAAAGCAAATTACATATACACATCTTCTCATACAAGCATTTCTTTCTTTTCAAAACAACATATACAACATAAGTAAAAGGAACTAAAACCAACCTTAATCTGCCAAAAGGTATGATAGACTTAGTTGGGGATGAGCAGCCCAAATCCACACAAACTCTTCACCAACACTTCACCAAAGATTCTATCCTACAACTATTCTTTCAAAAATTGCATAATCTCCAACAATGGAGAGTGGGTGATTACTCACTAAGTCCCTAATCCTTGCCTAAGAAGGCCTCTCTCACTCTTCCCAACAAATTGGGTGAAGTGAAAGTTCCCATTGGTTGTTCTTCCCAACCTCTTACATGTTGCTAAAACTGGAAAGGGGAAAGGTGAGAGAGGATGGGGAAGAGAGTTTGACACCAAAAGGGAAGGTTGTCTATCCTAGGAGGAACCTTCTAAGTTGAATTTTCGCTCACCTTGGAAAAACCACTTTTTGAGGTGACTAAACAGTCACATGGGAGTAGTCACATGTTTAAAAATACCCCTAACCCATAGGTATACCCTTTGGACCTTTGGAAAAGCCCTAAAATTGACCCTAGAAGTCCATTTGACCCCTTAGAATCCCAACTGAAGTTAACCTACGGGTCAAACCTGAGTTGACCACTCCCAAAACTCCCTACCCAAGGCAAATTTGGGACCACACTCATATGTTTGAATGGCTTTGGTAAAAACAAAACTCCCTCCAAGAGACAAGTCAAAATCAATGACACTAATCAGCACATGTGTCAAGTGACACAATAAAATACAATATAAAAATCACACATGGAATTTGTCTCTTGTAGGTTTATACAATTAAATAAGATCAATTTAACACACATGCATCATTTACTTTCACAAATAAAATACAATACAAATGGGGTGTTGTCTCTCCAAATAGACAACCCCTGGCTTAATAAACGTACATAAGTCTAGGTTTGGTTATCCATATTATTTCCATGGTCACATGGATAATTTTCCTATGCATCTCCATTAACACATTAGTAATTCCAAATAATCACAATTATATATATATAATTAAACACATGGATTCCATTGCACATCAAACACTCATACATTTGACAATAATAATTCAATATCTCATACATTCAAATTCGATTCCACATAAGCAATTATCATAATCCTCAAAAGTGAACCATTCATATAGTAAGCATCCTATTTCTATCATCAGAATGAAGTCCTGCAAATCCAATAATGACATACATCATTTCAAAGTAATTCTATTCTAGCAACATATAAAGTTTCATAATCATAATGCATAAAATGAAGCATCAATATACGTGAATGTGATGCAAATCATGGAATCATATAAGTTCTAAATCCATAATGCATAAAATAAAGCATCCATAATAGTCTCAATATGAAAATAACAGAAATGTCAGGATGAGTCGGGGTAGGGCCTCACACCCTCCCCCTCTAGGCATGAACTTCCTCCTAGAGCTCATCAAAAAGGTGGGGGTACTGTGATCTCATACATGCTGCATCCTCCCATGAGGTTGTAACCTCATCATAGAAATCCCACTGGACCCTAACCTGGTCTAGCTCTCGACCTCGAAGGCCCAACATCTAGCATGCCAAAATGTGAATGGGCTCCAAAGCAGCTGCCCGTCCGACTCCACCTGCAAGGCATCCCAATCTAGAATATGAGACTCATCATAGATATACTTCCTCAAAACTAAAACATGAAACACATCGTGGATGCATGACAAGCTAGGTGGCAATGCTAAATGGTAGGCAATTGGTCCTATCCTCTCAAGGATATCAAATGGTCCTACAAATTGAGGTGCAAGCTGATAACCCTTTCCATAATGGATTGGACTCTTATACGGTCGCACTCTCAAGAAAACTCTATCTCCAACCAAGTAGCTATGATCTATCCTCTTTGCATCTGCATATTTGTTCTGTCTATCCTATGCTTCTCTAAGACGTTGCCTAATCAAATCCACCTGCTGCTCTATATCTGAAACTATCTCAGGACCAATAGCAACTCTATCCTCTATGCAGTCCCAACTCAATGGTGTCCTCTATGACACTCTTTTGAGAGCTGCCATGTTAGGGGACTTAAATGTTTAAGGCCTGTTAGGACCTGCCCAGTTAAGGGATTTAACCCACTGCAACTGTTAGGGAACAACAATGAAAGAATGATCTGTTACTTGCACTTATCTGCTTGCTTGATCATATCCAGTTATAATCAACACTCTGCAGCTCCCAGGTAGATCTCACACTTCACTTGGATGGCTTAACACATTCTCTAAGACCAACGACACCATAAACATCAATTGTGTCATCCTAAATAGCCATCTCAACTAGGTTGACCACAAAACCCTAATTACATATTGAATTTATAGTTCAAATCATAAGAGATCATCACAAATCAATATACAAATCATTACAATAAATTACAATGCAATATCAACGGTTGGTTGATCATAACCCATCACGAAAAATTCATTCTGTACCAAAGTCAAACCCTCAAAACACTCTACTAAGCATTTTTTTATTCCCAAGAAATTCTTCCTTGAATCACACCGAAAGAACAATTAAATATTTCACATAGGTTGTGTTGTGTTACCAACTTCATGTACACTCGTCGTCAATCACCGTCATAACATAAACCATTACCGGTTTGATGATTTATTCACCGGTCTTAAACCCTACTAAAACCTTAGCAAAACTTCATCAAAAATTTGAAACATGCCTTCCAGTAGTCTTCACAAGTTCCGGTTCCAGTCACATACACCTTTCCATGATACAAGTTCACCATCTAAATTGCAAATCACCAATCATTGCCGATCATCCGATCCAATCAAAACAACTTAGCTTTACCGGTCAAAGTCCTAATCATAGACTTTATATCTTTGCTGATAAACCTTGTCTTTCGATAAACCAAATCACTAAGATGACAAAACAAAACATCAGGAACATCAAGAACATCAGTTGACATCAATGATAACACAAATAACTAATCATGTCATCTATTCATAGAATCTCAATCTCTTCATCACAAATAGACTTCTATCCTTTACCGATGCAATCATCCAACTTCAACTACATCACCTGCATCTGTATCAGTTATGCCAAATGCCAAAAATCTTTTCTATATCATAATCCTAGAGATTCTAATGAAAGACCTAATACGTGTTCCTCTCCTAGAGTATCTCATGTGAATGAAGAAAGAGATAATACTCCTATCAATGATCACTCTAATGGAGAGAAAGCATTGAAGTGCAACATGACACCATCTTCTTCTCATATATATACCGTAGTGCAAGGGGACAAGGTCACAATATTGGTGTTTCAATCTCTCTAGATCTCCCTTATTCTCCTAGAGCTTATCTTAACCATCAAAACATTTGTAGAGAATATAATGTTATGCATTTCATTCATGATATATCTCCCCACATAAAATTAAGTAAATATGTGGCCTTAGATGATAAGGATCTTCCTTCCCAACCTATCAAAGAGGATATGCATGATGATAGAAAGGAAAAATTTCTTACAAAGGATATTTCTTCTTTATCTACTTCTCCATTTCTCCCCTCTAGATGCACTTACACAATAAATTTTAAAGAAATTTAGTATAATACTCCTCAATTAAAATTTATTATAGGAATGGCTATAACATAATATCAAAACAAGTTTATGAAAGACAAGGACTTGGAAATTTTGAACAAGGAATCAAAGTCCCTATAAACCCTCCTACACAAGCTAGTACTGAAGATTTAGAACAACCTCATCATTCACCTATGAATGATCTCCTTAGGATTCAAAAATTTAAGGAGTATCTTGCAAGACATAGAAAGTATTATCCTATTGGAATTTTGATGATGTTTTGATTGTCATTGATGGACACACACTTTCTTGATGTATGAGTTATGCTCAACCTGTAATTGTTCCAATCAGTATTGTGTATTATTGAATGTATAGTCTTTAGACTATCGATATTTTGCAGAAGATGGTTTACCGGTCATAGATTGACTGAAGATCCCAAGCGGTATGAAGATCCCAAGCAGTTCGAGGATCTCAAGCGGTACGAAGGACCCAAGCGGTAGTTAACTTTTGATCGGAACACTACGATTTTCCAGTCTTCATTTTTGACAACTGGTAATCAGTATATTGTATTAACCAGTATATATCTATGATGAGTTACCAACCGATATTACTGTAATGTGTGATGAGTTTTCATCCATCGACACTTTGGCAATGTCTTTGTGATGCATTACCAAATGTGTCTAGATGCACTATACCTAGGAACTTGTAGTCTAATTCTATTGGACCGACATGAAATTGGATTCCTTTATAAGGACATCATGTCTAGGGTTTGCATGTGTGAGATATAGATTAGAAAAGGTTATGTGCGATCATTGAAGAGAAGATTAGGTCTGTGTGAAGAGATTGAGTGTGGAGATATTGAAGACTGGAGTAATGCTGAAATTCATTAACAATGAGTTGTCAAGGATCTGATTAAGCATACTATGCTATTATCTAGATCATTCACTTGTTGATTACTAATATCTTCGACAAGTCTGAAACCTTAACCGAGTAGGCCCAACAAAGCCTTTGTAAATCCTCTAACAAGGTAGTTCACAACTGTGGATCTGAAATCCTTTAACAAAGTAGTCTTTAATAGGACTTATCTCCTAACAGAGATCTAGATTCCTAATAGGATCTGTTCTAGTGAAGAACATTGTATGACCTTAACTGGCCTGGTTACTATTCTACAAATAGTTACTTGTGAGTTTCTACTCACCGTGGTTTTTCCCATTTGGGTTTCCACGTCAAATATCTTTTGTTATGGTGATTGTGCTTTTGTGGGTGAATGCTTTGTTTTCTATTTGGTTTACACTTATCTTAACTAGTTTATTAGTGAATCTGTTGCACTGGTTATCTACTAAACTATTTAAAATATTGATTATAGTATTTATTGGTATACTAATTTACCCCCCCCTCTTAGTATTCATCAATTTCTATCAGAGCCAACCTTTCTATAAGTCTAACCACTTGGAAGGAGATATGGGGGAATACAGTGTGAGGGAACTTACTCATCGTCTCACTTAGACTGAGAGAGCCTACGATGAACTCAAAGTCAAGTATAAAGCCTCTCTAGCCAAGAGAAGAGAGCATGCTGAGAAACTGATGGAACTCACTGAAAATAGCTCTTCTGATGAAGCAGACATGGATGCCCTAGTTGAAGAAGTTGAAAAACTGAATGAATATAAAGCCAACCTGAGAAGAGAGTTGGAAGGACTGACTATCAAAATGTGTCAAGAGCTTGAGAACAGAAGGAAAGCTAAAGATTTGGTAAAAGACAAAGATCATAAGATTTCCAAGCTGAAGCAAGAAATCAGTACCCTTACCACTCATCTCCAAGAGAGTAAAGTGGAAAAAGAAGAAATGCAAGGTGAACTAAACATGGCTATTTCTGAGAATGCAACCTTGATGGAATCCAATGCTGCTATTTCCAAGGAACTTACTATGTCAAAGGAGATACTTGCCAAATTCAATCAGAGTACTGCTAAGCTAGAGCAAAAGTTGGAATCAACAAAGCTAGTAAAGAATACCACTAGACTTGGTTTCTCTAGGTATGAGGAAGGTGAGACTTCTAGAAAAAAAGCTAAAACATCAAAGAAGCAACCAACATCCAAGGATAAAGGTAAGAAAAATTTAAACATGTTTTCTTTAATTGTCTCAAACAAGGACATACTGCCAATGTGTGTAGAAGCAAGGCCTACAACAATTTTCCTTATTTTCAAAACAATATGTCTAGATCCAATAGATTCAATGGAAACTATTATGCATGCAACAAGTTTGGGCATAGAGCATTTGAATGCAGGTTAGTTTTGCACAACACTGGGAGATATCCTCCAAGGACTCAAGGAGTTATTCTGGAACTTCCTGTGAATCGAAATCCCAACCGGTACAATACCTATGACCATCGGCTAGTCAGTTATCAAGTAGCTACTAGTTGGATAGCAACTTGTTTAATTTGTCATGGTAGCGGTCACACTACTGCAACATGCAGAAGGAAGAATGGAAGTATGAATTATGGACCATGGAGAACACCTGGAATGGTATGCTATCATTGGAACAAAACGGGACACACTGCAAGAACTTGCAGACTGAGAAAGAACCTATCAGATGATATACCGATCACTCTAGAAGGGAAGATTGATGTTGAAATTGTCTAGGTGGAAATGAATAAAACTTGGAGAAAGAAATTTGAAGAAGAGTCACAGGATGAACCTGCTTCTGCACCTAGTGTGGAAGTCTCTGAACTGACAAACTGAGCTTCAGAAAAGCTTAGGGGGAACATATCGATGAAATATTTTGAACCTTCGGTTTGTATCAGTAAAGACCTTAACCAGTATATGTTACCTATTAGTCAGTAGAAGATTTGAAGCGGTAAAAGGCAAAATTAGGGTTTGTACCCTAGCGGTGATGCATTTATTATGGTAGGTGAGAGTTTGTTTTAGAAGGGTTTTCATTGTCATTTTCACTTATCTATTTTTGAAAGAAGAATTTTCAAGAGCAGAGCAACTAGAGTGATTTGTTTGGCATTTGAAGAAATCTTGTGCAAAATCTTGCAATCATTCAAGCAATCAGTGAAGAACACTAAGCGGTGAACTAGCAACCGAAGTGGTGAACTATGCATGATATTGGAAAACCTAAATTTTAGATTGTGAAGGTATTTTCTGAAATTATTTCTTATCATTTGGTTATGGCTTCTACATCGCATTCTAGTTCTAGTGCACCTGAAGATACACCTAATTTTCTTCAAAACAAAATGAGATACAATGCCCTATCTCAAATTCCTGTCAGAGTTATTGTCGATGAAGATATTTCAGGGTATATAGACTGTAAATTGGAAGACCTAGGATCCCTAGTAATTCACTCCCAGCTAAGTCTATTCTATGGAGATGACAAGAAGATCAAACCAGAGTATAGCATCCTCAAGAAGATGAATCTACATAATACAGTATACTTTCTGGAAGAATTTACAGAAGAACATATTCGCATTATCCTCAATAGAGTGCATGGTGACAAAATGTATCTTGAGCGGACCCATGACATCACACCGGAAGCAATTCATGCTATCACCAGATTCTACAATGTTGGAGAAGTACCAGCTCTATGGAAGGTCACCAAAACTAAAATGACAAAGCTCACCGGTTCTGTGAGTGATCAACGGGAAATGACCGTCAACACCATTAATGATGGTATGGTGAAATACGCTTGCATGGTGATTGGTTACGAGATATTTTATGCCAGCAGAATGAATTTTTTCCCTACTGCTATGGTGAATGCTGCTTATAGGATGATCAAGGAAGATACTAAATTTGACCTATGTACCTATTTATAGAAGCAATTGTTGTTGAATCTGAAATCCATCAAATAGGATAAATCACTGAGGTTCAAGTTTGGCCAACTTCTGGTTGGCCTATTCTCCTATTTTCAAGGTTATTTCCCTAGAGTAGGTGATGTTCAATGGTTTACTAACCTACCAGTTTCCAGACAGATTAAGGAGAGTCTACAAGTAGTAGGAACTGCATATCCTAAGGTTCTAAATAATTATTTTGATGAATTCAAACAAAAGATGAGCCAGAGAATTAGGATATCTGGTGATATAGTGAAGAAGTATGAAGATGACATCTGCTTCACAATAAGGATAGATGACTGCATAATGGAAGTTGTGGAACTGAGAAAGGAAGTAGTTGGCCCTATGGGGTATGAAGTGGTGAATGACTTATTGATCGGGTATGCCTCTACCCTACTTGCCTTACCACTGGATGCAAAGAAGAAAATAACTGGTACCTACTTAGAGAGGGTCACACCGATTGAGGAACTGAAGCAGAAAATGGGCAAAGTAGTGCCATCATTATTTGTATCGGTTACATCTGCCAGTCCAAAAGTGACCAAGCGGTCACCAGTCAAAAAGAAACCTGAGATTATTCTGGAAAAAGTATTCGAGAGGAAGCGGAAATCCAAGACTCACTCACCGGAGGCAGAAGACACTGAACCGGAAATTCAAATAAAGAAGACAAGGCAATCAAGCAAAAAGATGAAGTCTACTGGTAATGTACCTACAACTTTTGCACCAGTAAATATAGATATTACCTCTTATAAACCAATGACACATTGTTAAAGGACAATAAAGAATATTAGGAGGAAAGTGCTTGATGATTTAAAGGAATATTTTGATGACTTTAGTGATAGTGAGAAAGAGTAGGTAGAACAGGAGGTCATTAAATATTTATGTATTAATGATCAGTCGCTTTTGAAATTAAATCTGTTACTCCAAATTCTTTGTATAATTCTTTGGATAATAAATGGTGCATTGCCATTGAAAGAGAACAAGAGATTAGGGAGAAAATTTTTGCACAATACTTTCCTGATGCTTCAAATTCTGAGTTATTTGAAATTATGGATAAGAACAAAGGCATCTTCTTTATGAGAATGAGGTGACTCAGGTTACTAGAAGGTAAAACTTCTGAAGTAGAAAAAGATACACACATACATGTTAAAGCTACTATTGAAATACACCAAGTATCTGAAGCCACTAGGAAGGCTGATCAAGAACCTGACCTATCCTCAGGAAAACCAGATGAGGTATTTGACAGGCAAGGTGAAAGAGTGATAGAACAAATTGACCCTATTGATGTTGATGCATTAGATATTAAGGATGTCACTCTTGACAAAGAAAAAGTTGAGAAAGAGTAACAGGACAAAGAGAAAGCAGAGAAAGAGAAACAGGACAAAGAGAAAGCAGAGAAAGAGAAACAAGACAAAGAGAAACCAGAGAAAGAGAAATAAGACAAAGAGAAAGCAATGAAAGAATAAGAGGAAAATAAAAAGCAAGGAGAAGATAAGAGAAAAGAAGAAGAGAAGAAGAGAGAAGAAGATAAAAGAAAAGAAGAAGAGAGGAAGAAAGAAGAAGACAAAAGGAAGGAAGAAGAAAGGAAGAAGGAGGAAGAGAAGAAAAAGCAGAAAGAGGATAAGAAGAAGGAATAAATGGAGAAGAAACAAGAAGAGGAGAAAAAGAAAGAGTCAGTGAAGAAGAAAGAAGAAGAAAATAAAAGAGTGGAAGATGAGAAGGAAGCAAAGAAGAGAAAACAAGAAGAGATCAAGACCAAAGAATGGGGGAAGACCCCTAAGGCAATAGGTGATCAAACCAAGAAGGTTGATTCCACCAGTCCTATTGATATAACTCTTGCATGTATGACTCAATCAGCAGATGAGTCTAAGCTACTTCGAGGCATCAAACTTGCACAGGAGAGACTGGAAGAATTACGGAGGAAGAAAGAATAGGATGTCATACAAATTGTAGTTGACACCCTTACTAGTCTAATTCCCGGTACTAACCTCCCCAGTACCGACTCCTCTCTATCCAAGCTCAAACTTCTTTGTACCATAGTAGAGGACCAGGTACAATGCTTGGAAGATGTTGCTCAAGCAACAGCAAGAAAGAATCATGAGAAGGCACTCAATATTGTCTTAGTCAAGCAAATGAATGAACTCAGGACACAACTACTGAAGCAATAGAAAGATATCAATGTTTCTATGGGTGAGGGTAAATTACTTTCGAGTAAAATCTGCCAACCCCATTTGTTTTGTGAAGATGTGCTCAAACAAAAAGCTAAACTCCAATTGGAGTTACAGGAGTATATCGGCACCTTCGAGATGCCCTATGATTTATTCACTGCCTATGGACAAACTGTTCATCATTTTCAGTTTCAGACTACCAAGATGGACTTAGAGATCAACAACTAGACTCAAGATTTGCAGGAGCTTCAACTGCTCCTATTACCTAAACTATAGGTTCTTTAGAAATGTTTTCTCAACTTGGAAGCCATCACGGTAACTCAAGAGATGAGTACCATCGATGCAATGGAAGAACTGACATTCCAGATGAAGATTGAAAGTGAGGTTGCTACCTCATTACTTGAGTCATGGACATTGGACATGAAGATTTTTGTGCAAAACTTTAAATCTGTTTTTGAGAAATTTCATTCCTTATTGTCATGAACATCTACTCTGTGTTATTTTATAAAAAAGGTTACTTTGCATTACTTTGTCATTGTTGGCAAAGGGGGAGTAGTGTACATACAGTAAAATTTTGGTGAATGTTTATGCACTTACTTGTAATTTTTGCAAAGGGGGTAGTGTATATGCTTAGGGGGAGTAATTTTGATTATAGCATCTTTTGTGTTATTGTTGTAAAGATACTTAGATGTCAAAATTTTCCTAAGTGTTTCCATCAGTGCCAAAGGGGGAGATTGTTGGCATTTTGATGATGTTCTGATTGTCATTGATGGATACACACTTTCTTGATGTATGAGTTATGCTCAACCGGTAATTGTTCCAACCAGTATTGTGTATTATTGCATGTATAGTCTTTAGACTACTGGTATTTTGTAGAAGATGGTTTATAGGTCATAGATTGACCGAAGATCCCAAGCGGTATGAAGACCCCAAGTGGTTTGAGGATCTCAAGTGGTACGAAGGACCCAAGCGGTAGTTGACTTTTGATCAAAACACTACGATTTTCCAATCTTTATTTTTGACAACCGATAATCGGTATATTGTATTAACCGGTATATATCTGTGATGAGTTACCAGTCGGTATTACTGTAATGTGTGATGAGTTATCATCCACCAACACTTTGGCGGTGTGTTTGTGTCGTGTTACCAAATATGTCTAGATGCATTGTACCTAGGAACATGTAGTCTAATTCTATTGGACCGACATGAAATTGGATTCCTTTATAAGGACATCTTGTCTAGGTTTTGCATGTGTGAGATATAGAATAGAAAAGGTTATGTGCGATCATTGAAGAGAAGATTAGGTTTGTGTGAAGAGATTGAGTGTGGAGATATTGAAGACTGAAGTAATGCTGAAATGCATTAACAATGAGCTATCAAGGATCTAATTAAGCATACTGTGTTATTATCTAGATCATTCACTTGTTGATTACTAATATCTTCGACAAGTCTGAAACCCTTAACCGAGTAGGCCCAACAAAGCCTTTGTAAATCCTCTATCAAGGTAGTTCACAACTGTGGATCTGAAATCCTTTAACAAGGTAGTCTCTAACAAGACTTATGTCCTAACAGAGATCTAGATTCCTAACAGGATCTGTTCTAGTGAAGAACATTGTATGACCTTAACCGGTCTAGTTACTATTCTGCAGATAGTTACTTGTGAGTTTCTGCTTACCATGGTTTTTCCCATTTGGGTTTCCACGTCAAATATCTTGTGTTATGGTGATTGTGCTTTTGTGGGTGAATTCTTTGTTTTCTATTTGGTTTGCACTTATCTTAACCTATTTATTAGTGAATTTGTTGCACCGACTATCTGCTAAACTATTTAAAAGATTGATTACAGAATTTATTGGTATACTAACTCACCCCCCTCTTAGTACTCATCATGTCCATCTAAGGGTGATTCTTCCTCAAACACTCCTTTTTTTCTCAGATCATCAAACTAATCATCATGATACCAATTATTATTCATATTTTCAAAATGAAATGCAAGGACTCATTGATAATGGCATAGTCAAAATCATATAAAATAACCCATCTTCTTCTATAAACTCTTGTCCTACATCTCAAGAGACAAGACCTACTCCTATTGATGACCAAGAGAAATTAGCTACTAGAATCTTTTGGAGATTAAAGTATGATAGGAATGTTGTTTTTCCTTTTATTAGACTTATTTACAATTATAAGCATAACAAAGGTGACGAACATTCTTTTTCATCGTAGTTATTCTCATTCTATTGGAAATTGCAAATCATTTAAAACATTTGTTCAAGACCAATATGGTAGAGCTCGCATAGCTCTTACAATTGATCTTGCACTCTTTCTTCGTGAAGAGGTAGTACCTTAGCACTCCATTCACCCTACATTTTTCTCCTCACCTTATGACACTAGTATTTAAATTCATTGTGGGATTTTTGTCATGAGTGGTGATGCTATTTCAATAACAAACATCTTGGGGCATAAACACATATTTCTTCCTTGTTTCTTTTCTTGGGGAGCAAAAATATTTTCCTATCTTTTCTCTCCATCTAAGGCTTCACTATTTCCTTTAGGAGTTGCATTTTCTTTTCATACCTTTATGTCCTTTCTTGCATGAAACAATATGTCTCTTATGAATAATCTCTCCTTAGGAGGGTATGTGATCCTTCATCTTAATCTTTCCTTCTCTGAAGATTACCTCTTCTTTAGAGTTACATTTTGCATATCTTGATGGCTTTTTTTGCATTGAATATTCCTTCATGTGAGTACATAGTGAATTTACTTATTTATTATCTATCCTTAGAGGTTATGGAATTCTTCTCATTCTCCCTTCGATTGGGGGGCATTTTTTTTTCCTATCCTTTCTAAGGATCCACTTTTCCTTTGTTAAGTGGTGTTTTCTTATGATTGAATGTCATTCCTTGTGTAAATTTGTTGTTTTCTCAAGGTTTCTCTCTTATTAAAGAGGTGTGTGTCATTGGGTACAACCTCTTCTTCACTTGGAAATGTATATCTATTTTAAACAAAACCTTCACTTTGGGTCAAAAGTGTGTCATCCTTCATCAAGAATCCATTTCACTTAGTAATAAGGGGAAGGTAGGAATTCTTGTTTTCCTTCCTTTCTTTTGGTAGAAGACGTTATGTTTTTTCAAAAAATCCTCTTGGAGGTAGATGTCTTTTAAGAAAATGTCTCTTCTCCTCTAAGGATCCTCTTTACACTTGTTGTAAGATATCTCTTTTTACAACTATCTTATCCTTTTTTATAATAGTATTGCCTCTTTAGCTTGGATTTAAGAACATTTTTGCCTATAAAGATATCTCCTTGGTGTTGAAGGTAGGTATCCTTGTTTCTATCTTCCTTAAGACATCAACAAAGGGCTATGTTGACATCTTAAGGTGGGGGCATACATATTGCTCTCTTTGTACCATATTGTACTATATTTTTGCATGTCTTAAATGGTGTGTTCATTCTTGAAACCAGAGAAAACAAACTCTTACATGAGGTGCTTCATGCCCGAAACTAGACGCAACATTTATATGTGTCTTATATGGAGTGCACATTCTCAAAACTAGAGAAAACAAACTCTTACATGATATCTCCTCAAAACTAGGCATATATTTGTCTTACATGAGGTTACACACACTCAAAAATAGAGCGAAAAAACTCTTACATGAGATGTTACTGATACCAAACACACATTTTCATTCATTTTATGTCTTACACAGGTTGTTGCATGCTCAAAACCAAAGAAAAAAACCTCTTATACATGATGATTAACACCTGTAACTAGATAGTTGAATACACAACATGATGAGTAGAACTAGAAAAACACAACTAGACTATTCCGACTCTCCTCCCCAACATGGATCACCTAGCAAAACACAGCTAGCTTGGGGCATCCATGTCCTCTCTCACTCTTCTTCTCATGGATGACCTAGAAAAACATAACTAGAATGTGATATCCATGTCTTCCCTTTCTTCCATGAGCTCATAGCTTTGCTATTTGAGGTTCATGGTTTGATGGATTCTCTTGCTCTTTTATGTGATAACTTATCTCCTTGTGATAGCATTTCAAGAATGATATTAGTAGTTGAGACATTTGATTATCAATGTCTCTTTGGCTAGTTGACTTGAGGTCTTATTTTAGTTTTTAGATTTTGTGTTGTGTGTCTTTTACCATTTTGTCTTTGTTTTCCTTTTTTGTCTTTGTCTTATTTTATGTTCCCTTACATGCAATTGTGTGAGTTAAGGTCCTAAGATTGGGGGCTTGGTTCCTAAAAATTAGCATTGTCTTATCTCCTTGAGATTGTAATCCTAATTGATCCTCTTTCTCATATTTTTATCTAATTTACCCTGAGTATTTGCATAGGCTCATACTCTCGTTAAAGTGGGGGATAAATGTAGCATCATAAATTATCATTGGTCCAATTTACACCTTATGTTTGTACCCCTACTTTAGTGTGCCCTATTCTCATCTCTTTTCTAGGTTTGTTTGTGCCTATTCTCTATCTTTCAGGTCATGAACAACCTTTTGTGGATCCTACCATGGGATACCCACCATCTTTTAGAATTGTTTTGGTCTTGATTGTGGTGAGACCGGGGCTCAAAATGCCCTAGTTCGGACCATGGTGTCCCAAAATTCCATGGTCTTTCTCAATCTGACCCTAATTTGGAATAAGGTAGGGGCTATATCTCATCGATAAGATTTGATCCTCATGGCTCCACATGACAATTGGAGGTTGAGCACCTAAAAATCCCTATATAAAGACATTCTATTAATTCATTTTCATATCCACGCCTTACCTAAAGTATTCATGCATTGAGAAGTATTCATCAAGAATTTTTAGAGATCTTCAAGGGTGCATATTGCTCATTCAACCATTATGGAGAAAAATCACATCAATCTTATGCAACAAGTATGTGTGATTAGGGTTTTGTGTTTGTCATGCCCTTTCATACATCAATTGTGATTATATTCAAAGAGTAAAGCATCATCATCATCAATTTCAGATTTGAGGTATATCTATTTAGCATTTATTTTAGTATTTGCATTATTTCATTCAAGGTTAATTCCTAAATCGGGATTTGACTTAGGAAAACCCCTATTCCCAATAATTTTCCCCTTCTCTCTATGTACAAAAATAGGTATAGAGTTGTGTTTGGGAGGATCGAGATAATTCACAAATATGAACAGGTTTAGCTTTCGACAATAAAAAATTAAGAGGACCATGGAAAATTGATACTACTTGGTCCCAAAAAATTAGGCCAAACTTGTGGGAATATATTTGTGACATCTTATTTTGTCCAGATCCAAGTTGGTGTCTCCGTACGACATTTGTAGCTCACTATTTTTGCTTGATTAGTTCAATTATCACCTATTTTGCCCTAATCTTCAACAATCCAAATCAATTCAATTCAAGGAGGATAAAGCCCTATCCAAGGAGACTAGAATCTGATTAGAATCTTTTTCTTTCAAGGCTACATCTATTAGATTCCTCTCCTCCCTAATGTAATGGTTAATTAGGTTATTAAGTGGTTTTATTATCTCATTTTAACCCCAACCCTAATTTTCCACCATTACAAGTATAAAATATAATGAAGAATATTTTGCTTCCTTATTGCAAAGATGGAGAAACCTAGCAAGTAAATGTCCTTTCCACATACTAGACAAATAGTTGGTTCAAATTTTCATACACAACCTCAATCAAGAGATGATATTTCATTTTCAAGTCTAGTGCTCCAACTCATTTGATGAGGTTATTGAGAAGGGTTTGTCCATTGAGAAGTCCCTCATAGAAAAGTAAATTGTAATATTATTTAAAGAGATCAAATAAAACACTAGTACATCACATGACAAATCTAGATTTTGGTAACAAAACAAGAATGTAATGAATGATGGCATTATATATGAAAATGTGGTTAATAAGGTTCAACTTGTGATTATCCTAAAAGGACATTCCACATCAAACATGCAAAAAAAAAACACTTATTAGTCACAAAAAATGATCAATTAGTAAACATGACTCTAAAAATCACAATGTGGTCCTGTAGAGACTAACAACAACTTTCCAAGATGTAAATACACACCCTTAGGAGAACCAATTGAGTCATCTTTAAAGAAGCTTATACAATCCAACACCATGATACTTCCAAAAGTAAAACATTATAAACCAGGGAATTTCAAACTGCCATGGTGAAATGAAAATGAATTCTATGACAATCATAGGACTAAGGGACATAAAACCTCTAGGTGCTTCAGAACAAAGAATTTTATTCAAGATCTCATGGATTAGGGAGATGTAGTGATTTACAATCCATCCAATTCATCTAATACTAATCACACAATATTCAAAGATCCCCTGCAAAACCATGGCAAAGGAAAAGCCCCTAGTTTAGGGACTAGACCTAATAATAAAGCCAAATACAACAATGTCACTCATGAATACATAGATAACCCTATTTAATAATTTGACAACCATGTTTCTACTATTACTATAAAAAATAATATTCTAGATTGTATTGTTGTTACATGTTGATCCAAAGTGACCTTGCAAGGGGCCACTTCTAAACCTTGGTGATCAAGCCAATACGATCTTTTTTGGATCATCTAAAATAGACACTTGCACTAATATCCATCTTGGAGCTATTAGGTATATCACCTAATTACAAGGTTATCCTAGACAAAGCACTTTGGGATTCCTTATTTCTAATGAACATAAATGTTAACCAATTTCAGGCCATGGTAGGACATATTGCTACTACTCACCATGTCACATTCATAGATAATGAAGTAGCTTCAAATAAATGAAACCACAATGGCCCACTGCACCTTGAAGTCTTCACCTATAAACACAAAATAAGATGAGTCTTGTTAAACAAAGAAGTAGGTTTATATATTTTTACTCTAAAGCTAGTCAAAACATTGGGATTATCCAAAGTCATCAAAGATACATCAAAGAAGATTTTGATAAGAGCATACAATGATATAAAACATCCGTATAAGGGTTTAATCACTCTTATTATCATATTTGGACCTATTGTTCACCAAAACTGGTTAACCCAAGTTCACCTGCAATTGATCTATGAAATAGCCAATTTCAATCTATGAAACATTTCAAGACTTGGACAACATAACAAGGACCTAAATCCTTCTACTCTTCAGGCTTTGCAAAACCTGGATGGGTGTACCTTTGATGCATTGAATTAAACCCATTACACATGAGACAACATCAACAAGAGCAGATGAATCTCAAAAGGCTCAACAACAAGGAGGTTACTGCAAATGGGCTAGGTCTACATTGGCATCTCAACTAGATTGGAGCATGAGATAGGTGGAACACTTCAACAGAATAGAAAGTAAAGAATGATATTTTGATTTGATTTTAAATTGATGTTTTGACAATCCTTTAATATTACAAAAGACTAGTGCCTTGTCCAGGCCACAGATTCATGCATAAAACTAGAAGAGAAATCTCAGATGCAAGTTTCTTTCAACATTAAATTTTCATGTATCAATGCCTTACATTAATACAATTTTCTGTTGTGTCATAAAATCATGCTTATAAATCCAATATACACATTCAACATCATTAATGTTGGGTTTCAGGATTTAAATCCTTCCTTGAAGAATACCCAAAAGACAAACATTACACTCTCAAAGAAGACCGAAAGAGACAAATCCAAGTTACCCTTGATAAAATGAAATTGTATAAATTCAAATGGTATTTTGGAGACAGTTTTGTGGAAACTCACACATGCCTTGCATATGTGTAAACCTGCAAACTTAAACAAAACCTACAGTAAAGACAACACTGAAAACCCAGAAGAAAAACACTGTCATTTGCAAAAAATGAAACCGTCATCACTGGAACCTACAATTTTGAATTTCTCCCTTGGAGAAAATCTCCAAAAATTTGGAACCCTTACAATTGAGAAGAATTGAGAATATGAAGGATAGGGAAAAAGATCAAATTTTATCAAAAATTGCCAAGTGTCCCCTTTTTCAAATTGAAGATTTTTCTTGCATCCTTCCCGTGGAAACTGCTCTCAAAATATCTGAGATCTGTTGAAACTAACTACAAAACTGAATTCTTCCCGTGGAAACTGATCTCAAAATATCTGAGGGCTTTCCAATGGTATACAATATGTCTATGTTTGGGTAAAAAATAACCCCCAGGTGAATTAATCTCTCAGATGGATCCATCATTTAAATTTATCGAATTTCTATCTATAGTCAGGAATTTACATTTAATTTTGATTTTTCTACCATTTTTAACCTCTACGCCTTGCCACGTGACTGCCACCAGACTGCCACCTCATCGGGACCCACTAACTAACCTGCCACCCAGACTTGCCAGCTCATCGGTCGCTGGTTCGTGAAGGGTAACTTTCGAGCACATTCGCATAGCGACATAGTGACCACCGTCCGATCATCTCAAACTTTCTCGATCTTTAATCTGCCCTTTTTTGCACATACCTTGTCGCTAGTTTGTGAAGGGTAACTTTCGAACACCTTTGCATAGCAACACAACAACCACCGTTGATCCTCCTCGAACCTCCTCGCTGGTCAATTCGCCCTCTTACTGCAAAACCTAGGCACCTCAAGAATCATGCACGCGCATGGGGTCCACTGGATCATTGAGCTTCTGCTTGCCAAAAGCCTTCCAGCTCTTGACATTATAGATACACTTTCTCTTGCATTTAAATAATTAGAAAATCCCTTTCATTGCGAATGTGGGATAAATGTCTATGCCTGGTTTTACCTCTTTCTGAAGATTTTATGACTATCTTCATTTGCAAAAAGTTCTAAAGCCTTTTTACCTCTTTCTTTGGCATCCATGGCCTGGTAGAGGTTGTTGGAGTTTGGTTTCACCAATAGCATTTTCCTGAAGGTTTCCAATGCCATATGTAGGGAGGGTTTGATTTGATCCATTCACCATTCCATACCATGCAGGGGAGATTTTACTATACACCAGCCAATGCATTTTCTTAAAGTTTTAAATGATTTATTGCCTTCCTCACTACCACGGCCTTGCTGGAGAGGGGTGCGTGGATACTGGTTAAATAATTGTCATTGCATTTTTGCTTGAAACATTTTAAAACCCCCCTTCAACACCATGGCAAGGAGGACTGCATTTTCACCTGGCAATGCATTTGTTTTAAAGCTTACAAATGCTCCTCCTCACGTAACTCTCCACCTTACTTTGCTCATGGCAGGGAGGGTTGGCTTGGAGTTGCAAATCTGCATTTGCATTGAAATTTTAAATCGCCTCTTCACCCATTCAGGCTAGACACCTACCAACAACATTTTCTTGAAGTTTTCTCTACCTTTTACCACACAGAGGGGAGCTAGCATAAGACCTGCTAATTGCATTTGTTGAAAAATTCTTTTAATGGCATTTACCTCATAGGTGGAAGGACGTGGGCTTTCAGCCTACTATTTGCATTTGCTAGAAAGCTTTTAAGCTTCTTTGCCCTCACAAACATACCACACCATCTGCCAGGGAGAAGGCTACCAAAATTTAAAAACTTCAGTTTTACGCCCTTTCAGCTATCAAATAGCCACACATCTGCTTCAATATACCATTAATACCCATATTGCTCTTATAATATTCTCTAGATTCTTCTATATCTCTTAAATCATATAACACATGATTTAAAATAACAATTTAAACTTTGCTTGAAAAGATACATGAAGCTACAAGTCAGGTCGGGCCCCAAAGTGGGTCCTGCTAAAAAAAAATTTGTTTACATTCCACTGACCTTTGAAATGCCCCAGGCACCTTGAACATGCCTCTAGAGTTGATCGACATAATTTTGTGATCACTGAACTGAGTTTTGCAACTCACTGGCAATTGTGCCATATTTTTCGCATTTAAACCCAAAGATGCAATTTTAAAACTGGTCAGAACACCTTTCTGGACTTCGCAAACTGATGGGCATACTGTCTGATATACTGACATTCACTCTGCCAAACCATTTCTCAAGATGAATCCTGGGCAGTGAGATATTAGTGCACAAAGTTGATTAAATGGCTCTATCAGCACTATGAACTTGATAAAATCAATGTGCAAGGACCTCAAAGTGCCTCTACTAAAAATATCAAATGATCTTCGTGGATCCCCAAATCTGGGGCATAGATACTTTGAAGTACAGAGAAGACCTTGGAATGCTCAGTTCGACCGGGAAGCTGATAGGGTGCAAATGGTGAGCTCATGAAAATAGCCACTTTAACAAGTGCAACAATGAAAGTGCAGAAAACTGAATAAAGTGGCTCAAGAAACCATCTTGGAAAACTGATCAAACGGATTGGCTATGACTTGAAACTTGGCATGTGGACTCACCTATATGAATAGAATTCAATGCACTTTTAATTTCAACATGAGGATCTACTGGTCAAAAGTTATAGGTGCTCAAAGTAGGCCACTTAAAAAATCTGAATATGTGCATGAAACAACTTTCAATCCACCCCTTGAAATGGGTACTTGATAAACTGATCCAAAATGAAATTTGAAAGTTGTAGAACACTTCATAGGGCAAAAGAAAGGTGTACAATAAGATTCCAAGGCTTTACCACTCAGTAATCAACTGGCCCTATTTTACCCTTCTTCAAACTAGGCCATTTGAATGAGATTAGGTGGCTTTCTAAAAATGCAGATGCAAAATTTTGAAATTGGCCTCTCAAAATAATCAAATTTTATGAGTCCCAATAGTGGCTCTGATTGGGGATGGTTTATTTCAAGATCAACATAAGAATTCAGAATCTATGGTAGAGCAGACCACCCAAAAACATAAAACTTCTCTTCTCTTCTAAAAAACAATGGGTTCCTTATTCTACCCAAACAACAGGGCTCCTTATTGAAAACCACACAACTAAAGAAAAACAACTGTACAAAATATACAACTTATAAAAGGCCCCGGGCCATCAAAACTGAAATCAATTCTTACCTCTGTCAAACACATGATTTTCGTTTCCATAAACTGGAGGTAAGCTGGAAGTTTCATTGTTATCCTCCTGATTAATCACACTTCCACTTCTAATCAACTGATCACATAAAACATAATCATCAACATGCTCATAATCATTCAATCTTTGAAAACCAAACCAATGCTGAAAGTGCTGGTCACTATGTGACATAAGAGTGCCATACTCTTTACCATTACTTCCCAATTGGAAAGAAAAGCGTAGACACCTAAAAATGGTCAACGCTTGCGGAATCGTACTTTAACATTTACGCATTGCCTTATTTTAGGGTTTTTGCATTGCATTAACATTTCTCCTATGTCATGCACTTGGTCTTTATCATTTGCAAGCATCGATTCTTTCTTCTGCATTCTTCAAGTTGTCTCGCTTTCGAAATTGGTCTTGTCGACAACAATCTTCAGTCATGATTTTGGTCAATCTTATCCTATCGCATCAATGTGCATGCTAATTTGTCATCATTTTGGACATCGTCAATCCTAATTAGGGTTTTGTCCTCTTGTCAATCTTGTCATTTTGCGATCGATTTGTCATCGATCGTTATCATTTTCAATGTTGTCATTTTGCGTTATCATTTTCAATCTTGTCATTTTGCGATCAATTTGTCATCGATCATTGTCCTTCTCAATTGTGTTAATTTGGATCAATTTGTCATTATTCCTCATAAATTGGTGCATTTATCAATCAAAATTGTTTGTCAGCATTGGTCCTTTGTCAATTCAAAATCATGATCGAATCAACATCAAATCAATTTTATATCAAGACCTAATTGTCGTCCTTGCATTCCTAATTTATCTTCTAGGGTTTTATGATTTATTCATTTAACCTTGTTTGTCATTTTCTCTCCATCTTCTCCCTCTAGGTTAAATAATTTATCCTAGGTCTTTGTGTCACAATTAAATGTTTAATTTAATTGGTTAACTAATTATTCCTCTTTTTGTGAATTAATTAATAAATGATAAATTTTTAATTGATTTACCTAATTTCCTAAAATTCCCTCTTTGTGAATTATTAATAAATGAGAAATTATTAATTAATTCACTAAATTCCTAATTTCTTCATTTCTAATTTTCTAATTTCCTAATTTCCTAATTTTCCTAATTTTCCTAAATTCCTAATTTCCACCTATTTTCTAATTTGTCTAATTCAATTTCCACCTAATTAATTTCTCTCTAGTTCTCCCTATTTTTGTGCTTTGATGGAAGCATGAATTTCTCATGTGTCATACTTTTGGCATAGCAAGATGTCATAAGCCTCTAGTCCTCTAACCTTTGCATTGGCAATATGTCATAATTCATGACATAGAAGGTGTCATAACCTTCTTCTTTCCACTCAATTGTGCCATTTTTGAAATTAATTGCCTCTAATATCAATTTCATGCTAATCTTGTCTTTTCTCCAATTCATCTATAAATTGGATGAATTTCTTCAATCAAATCTAATCACTTTGTCGAATCAATCACGCTTCGAGTATTCTTGCGCTACAATCTTGTCTACTTGCTTTCATCTCATGTGTATGCACTTGTAGGTGAGATCCACAACAAAGCTATTTGAAGGAGAAAGAAGGACAATGGAGCCACATGAAGGAGACACTCAGATCTGCATTTGGTTTGCTTAATTTTTAATCTTAAATGTTTTTCTTTCATGTCTCTATTGAATGTAATTAGGATTGATCATTGCATTTGAGCTTTCGTGATTGAGCTAGATTAGTATTTTGATTTTCTTGTGATGATTTCCAGATTTCCTATGCTACAAAAAGTAATTCAACTTATTATGAAAGTTGGGAACATTAGGCACATCTTTATTGCTAGCTTGCTCAAATGATGAACACTCTTCCATAATGATGGCTTGCAAACTAGAGAGGAATATTTCTTCATAAAATGACTGCACTTCATCTTGCTGATCACAATTTCTATCAGCACTTTGCACAAGTAAAGACACATGAATTTCATTTGTCAATGGTTGATTTCCCATTTGCAAATCAGAGAAGACCACTTCATATCTGTCATTCTTTTTAACAGCAAGATCCACACAATGCATATCAAAATCTGAGTTCATATCAACATATGAATCTACATCATCGCACCTATCAATTGTATATGCATTTTCATCTTATACACTGCTCAAATCAAATATAGGTAAAGAATTAACAACATATGTATCATACTTCACACCCTCAAAAACATCATCAGTATCAAAACATATATTGATTGGGTATGAGAGATTGGAGACATTTTTGGATGCATACCTCTGAAGATCAGCAGCTAAGAGTTCTGAGATTTGTTCACTACTTAGCGAACCTTCTCCCTTATTTTCATTTTCCTTGGCTTCATCTTTTGTGCTGTAAACATTGTCCCAATTTGATAAAGGTACTAAATCTGCAGTGCTCATGTCTTTATGCACATTTATTTCATCATTACAACAACTTGCATCTGTATCATAACCTTTATTATGCTGCTCATAAAGTGTTGCTATATGTTGCAACATAGTTTCATAACCTTGGTTGCAAACATTTTGTGGATTGAACTTAACAACAAGGTGATCTATATCATTAAGATCTTAAACCTCAAGGGGCTCATGATTATTTGAACAATTTATGTTCTCACAATTTTCTTCTTGCTCTGAATACACATCTACACTGTCATGTTGAGAATAAGAGTCACCTTCAACATCATAAGAGGTATATCCACTCACGGATTCATCTCCATCACTATACTCAATTCTGTGTACATTTTCAGATTTAGTCCTTTCAATCTCATCTATCCATTCTTTAATACATGCAACACTTTCCTCTCTCAAGGTTGTAGACCAATTAGTTGAGTCAGGCTCATCAATCTCTAAGAATAACTCAATCCAAATAGACTCATGGGGTCTAGCATCAGCTGAAAGCTCATTCAATGCAACTATAAATATTTCATAGAAAACATATGATGACTCTTCCTTTCTTTTCCCTACTTTCTTTTTTAAAAACCAGATGAATTTATCTTGGATCTCTTGAAGACATACTTCAGTCTCTCTATCAATGTCTTTCAGATTTGACAAAGGATTTTTAGATCTAGGAACAACATCTAGATCCATCAAATTTATAACATCTAATGAACCATTACTATGCTGATACATCTAACTTTTTTACAAACTCTCTTCAAAACACATGCAGTCACAAATTTTCAGAATCATACTCACTTCTCCCATCACTTATGAGTTAAATTTTTTCAAAACATGAAGTATGTAAAGTGCAGATTTCTTTTCCTTTCAATGGTGACCTTTTCACCTTATAAGGAACATAAATTGTCTCATAAATACTTTGAGGAGTACCTGGTAAAATAATTGTGTTGCTACTCTTCTTCCTATTTCTCCTTGGCTGGGACCTTCAATCTCAAAACTCCAAGCCTCTGCTACATCTTTTCTGCAAGTTCACCAAATCTTTTAAAATTTTTACAATAATGCACATTGGTGCAGAGATCTTTTAGAGTCACCACTCACTGCTATGAGAATTTATAAAATCATTTATAGAACATGAACAAATCTGGACTTATACAAAGATAAAAGGATAACAGACTTTCAAAAGTTGGATAGGAATTGACTCTCATGACAAAAAGAAGACATTCCTGACTTCATACAACACTACCAAGCAGATAACAACAGATCTGAAAATACTTTCAGATTTACAACACTTTAATGACTCTTTCCTCAAATTGGATAGGAACAACATCTGGGATTCAATTCAACATGAGTTATTACAATACAATTCCCCAGCAGAGTCACCATTTCTATTGTTCACCAAAACTGGTTAACCCAAGTTCACCTACAATTGATTCTATGAAATAGCCAATTTCGATCTGTGAAATACTTCAAGGCTTGGACAACATAACATAGGATCCTAATGATCCTCCTGCACTTCAGGTTCTGCTAGACCTAGGGAGGGACACCCTTTTGATGCATAGAATTAAACCCATTACACACTTATGACAACATCAATAAAAGCAGATAGATCTCATAAAAAGGTTAAAAAACAAGGAGGGTACTGTAGATAGGCTAAATCTACATTGACAACTCAACAATGTTTGAATCATGAGATGGATGGAACACTACCACAGAACAGAAAACAAAAGAAAGATATTCTGATTTTTTATTTAAGATCTTTGAGAAACCCCATAGTTTGCAAGACCAGTGTTGTATCCAAGGGAAATAGAGTTATACATCAAACTATAAATGAAAACTTCTACTACAATTCCATCTTCATCATTAAGTATTCCTGCATTAATGCCTTACATAAATGCATTACTCAGCTCATTCACAAAATCATCAAATCTTGAAAATATATTCCATTATTCATGATTTATTATAGAATTTAAATTCTTCCTTGAAGAATGCCTACAAACAATCACAACAATCTCCTTGAGATGACAAATTCTAGCTTCCTTGAGGATTTAATTTGTAACAAAGAAATATACATCTAGAGACAATCTTGTGTGAATTTATGCATGCCTTACATACATAAGAACCTACAACTAGAAACACCTACAACAAGAATTTAAAATCCATTACTGAAAGAAAGCACTACACTGTACAAACATGGAAAAACTTAGAATTGGAAACCAATATTATGGAGCCTTGCTCACAAAAAATCGAGAACCCTTACAATTGAGAAGAATTGAGAATATGAAGGAGAGGGAAAAAGATCAGATTTTATCAAAAATTGCCAAGTGTCCCCTTTTTCCAACTAAAGATTTTTATTGCATCCTTCCCATGGAAACTTCTCTCAAAATATCTAAGATCTATTGAAACTAACTGTAAATTTGAATTTGTCATTTTGAGAGCTTTCCAATGATATACAATATGTCTATATTTGGGCAAAATATAACCCCCAAGCGAATTAATCTCTCAAATGGATCCATCATTTAAATTTTTCAAATTTCTTTCTATAGTCAGGAGTTTACATTTAATTTTGATTTTTTTGCCATTTTTACCCTCTACGCCTTGCCATGTGACTATCACCTCATCAAGACCCGCTAGCTAACCCCTCACCTGGACCTGCCAGCTCATCGGTCGCTGGTTTGTGAAGGGTAACTTTCGAGCACCTTCGCATAGTGACACAACGACCACCGTCCGATCATCTCAAACTTTCTCGATCTTTAATCTGCCCTTTACTGCATGTGCCTTGTCGCTGGTTTGTGAAGGGTAACTTTCAAGCACCTTTGCATAGCGACACAACAACCACCGTTGATCCTCCTCAAACCTGCTCGCTAGTCAATTCACCCTTAGTACAAAACCTGGGTGCCACGGGAATCATGCACGCGTGTGGGGTCCACCGAGTCACTGAGCTTCCACTTGCCAAAAGCCTTCCATCTCTTGACATTATAGATACGCTTGCTCTTGCATTTAAATACTTACAAAATCCCTTTCACTATGAATGTGGGATAAATGTCTATGCCTGGTTTTACCTCTTTCTGAAGATTTTATGAGTGTCTTCATTTGCAAAAAGTTCTAACGCCTTTTTACCTCTTTCTTTGGCATCCGTGCACTGGCAGAGGTCATTGGAGTTTGGTTTCACCAATAGCATTTTCTTGAAGGTTTCCAACGCCATATGCAGGGAGGGTTTGATTTGATCCATTCTCCATTCCATACCACGCAGGGGAGATTTTACTATACACCAGCCAATGCATTTTCTTAAAGTTTCAAATGATATTGCCTTCCTCACTACCATGACCTTGCTGGAGAGAGGTGCATGGATACTGGTTAAATACCTACTGTTGCATTTTTGCTTGAAATATTTAAAAACCCCCCTTCAACACCATGACAGGGAGGACTGCATTTTCACCTGGCAATGCATTTGTTTTAAAGCTTACAAATGCTCCTCCTCATGTGACTCTCCACCTTACTTTGCTCACAACAGGGAGGGTTGGCTTGGAGCTGCAAATCTGCATTTGCATTGAAAGTTTAAATCACCTCTTCACCCACGCAGGCCAGACACCTATCAACAACATTTGCTTGAAGTTTTCTCTACCTTTTACCACACAGAGGGGAGCTAGCATAAGACCTGCTAATTGCATTTGTTGAAAAATTCTTTTAATTGTATTTACCTCACAGGTGGGAGGACATGGGCTTTCATCCTTCTATTTGCATTTTCTAGAAAGCTTTTAAGCTTCTTTTCCCTCACAAACATACCATGCTATCAAATAGCCATTCATCTGCTTCAATATACCATTAAAGCCCATATTTCTCTTATAATATTCTCTAGCTTCTTCTATATCTCTTAAATCATATAACACATGATTTAAAATAACAATTTAAACTTTGCCTGAAAAGATACATGAAGCTACAAGTCAGGTCAGGCCACAAAGTGGGTCCGGCTAAAAAAAAATGTTTTCATTCCACTGACCTTTGAAATGCCTCGAGCACCTTGAACATGCCTCTGGAGTTGATCGACACAATTTTTTGATCACTGAACTGAGTTTTGCAACTCACTGGCAACTATGCCACATTTTCGCATTTAAACCCAAAGATGCAATTTTAAAATTGGTCAGAACACCTTTATGGACTTTTTAAATTCATGGGCATAATTTTTGATATACTAGCATTCACTCTCCCAAACCATTTCTCAAGACAAATCTTGGGCAATGAGATACTAATGCACAAAGTTGATTAAATGGCTCTGTCAGCACTATAAACCTGATAAAATCAATGTGCAGGGACCTCAAAGTGCCTCTACTAAAAATATCAAATGATCTCCGTAGATCCCCAAATCTTGGGCATAGATACTTTGAAGTAAAAAGAAGACCTTGGAATTCTCAGTTCGACTAGGAAGCTGATAGGGTGCGAATGGTGAGCTCATGAAAATAGCCACTTTAACAGGTGCAACAATGAAAGTACAAAAAATTGAATAAAGTGGCTCAAGAAACCATCTTGGAAAACTGATCAAATGGATTGGCTATGAATTAAAACTTGGCATGTGGACTCACCTATATGCATAGAATTCAATGCACTTTTAATTTTAAGATGACAATCTACTGGTCAAAAGTTATAGGCACTCAAAGTAGGCCACTTAAAAAATCTGAATATAAGCACGAAACAACTTTCAGTCCACCCCTTGAAATGGGTACTTGATAAACTAATCCAAACTGAAATCTGAAAGTTGTAGAACACTTCATAGGCCAAAAGAAAGGTGTACAATAATATTCCAAGGCTTTACCACTTAATAATCAATTGTCCCTATTTTACCCTTCTTCAAACTAGGCCATCTGAATGAGATTAGGTGGCTTTCTGAAAATGTAGATGCAAAATTTTGAAATGGGCCTCTCAAAATACTCAAATTTTATGAGTCCCAACAGGACCAACGATTCAAGATAATATCTATCAGGTCTTGGACCTTGACCTACCTTATAAGCTTCTTCTCAATCATCCATAGATTCATACCATACTTTTCAAAGCAGCCATGGTAATGTCTTCATGAAGATCCAAGTTTAATGAGCTACCTTAATGAATGGAACAAAAGGTTGATTCCTAGGTGCAACCATATGAATCAATGGCATTTTTCTAGTTGAGACAACAAAAACAACCTTACAGGAGGGGTAGAATGGGTTCTTATAGGTGGAGAGAGTTGAAAATAATCAAAATAAGTCGAGCTTCCTCTTGCCTACACTCTTCTCATATGTTGTTCTACACTCTATTTTCTTCACCAAAGCCTAGACTCACCATGTATGCAATTTAGCTACCCCAATAAGGCTAAAACTACTATTGTACACACCAAACAACAATAATACAAGACCTATTATGGTGAGGCACTAGATTGTTACTAATACCTACACCACTATTTTGACAGAAAAATTTTAATTATTCAAATATTTTTTGCAAAGATAAAGATTACATAAATTCACACACAAAATTTTGCAAGAATGATTTGTTTTAGTGCAATCCTCAAAAGGAAACAAGAGTTTTCATATTTTAAAAGATTGGCTTTCTACACTTCACAACTAACAACGTATATGAATACATATATTTTTCTATTCTAAGGTACTACAGATGAAATATTTGTTTAAGGACTTCATAAGGAATCACATAAACTAAGAATCAATTACAACAATACACATAGAGAAAAGGATTTTGGAAGTAAGATAACTAAAATTTCATTGAGAAGAGGTGGTCTTACAATGATATATCCCTTGAAATAATTGACATTTTCTTGAACAAAGTGTTTACATATATTGTTTTAGTTACAAAATGACTATTTTTTGAGTTACAATATTGTGTTTTTCTCAAAGAGATTGAGAACAACTATAATATTAAGCAAAAGGGAGCAAGAAATAAACTAAAAGGAGGCACACTATTGTATTTTTAAAGTACAACAAATTTCTATTTTAAAAAAACTAGAAAAAGGACAAGTCTTCATCTATTTACTTGGTCAAAAACCTCTTGGGAGTCCAACTAATGTGTCCTCATTTTTAAGGTCCTCAAAATGCTCCAAAATGGTGGTAAGATACATTAAATTCTTCCAAGAGGTTTGACAATGTTGAATCATTTTTAAGGTAAAAAATCTCTTGGGGGTCCAACTAATGTGTTAATGATGCTACTCAAATAGCTATTGGATGGTTGGAATTGCCTTGAAAATGGTCAAAATACCTCCCTAGATCTTATTCATCACTTAAAAAACTCAACCATCTCCTGTAATGCCCGCCAAAAATACCCTAGATAAATATAACCATCTAATATGCAAATAGAGAATTTAGAAAAAATAGTACTAAACTAATGCAACACATGTAACTCAATAAACATAAACATCATCTATGCATGATCTCCAAATAACACATACATCATCTAGTCATATGAACACAATCAATTTTATCATGATCATAAGAACATAACTATGAAAGAAGAAATAAACAACATCTCATAGACCCACCTTTCCCAAGGGTATCTCAATGCCATTACTAAAAATTATTAGTACAACATCATCAAATAACTCAATCATATCAGTTACTTATATTAGTCCTACAATTCCTTTCTCTTAAGACATGAAACATTCCTTAATTAGCCTTAAGCAAATACAAATACCACCCCATTTATTTCTACCAAGGTTCACTTTAATACACCAAATCCAAGTGTTCTTAATCGATTATTCCCATCCAATGAACATCCATAACAATTCCAAATAATAACATAATGGTTGTCAGGAACTTAACCTCACAAAAGACTAAAACAAGGATTTGATCAGTCTTTGAAAGTTCCTAAGCAACCCCAAATTGAAATGGTGGAAGCGGAGGTGGAGATAGGAAGTGATGATGGTCATTCATTGCAGAAGGAGGGAGGAGTAGAAGGTGATGGAGATGTTAGAAATGACCCAGGGAAAACTATTGGCTCTCTTCCCCTTGCTGGCTTTGTCATAGGTACTAGAAAGGAGAGCCCTGTGAAGGTGACCCGTGACTCTTCTTTGCAGGTGGATCCAGGTAAGAGTCGCTTTTAAAAATGGTATCCTAACTTTTCAGGATAGTTCAAGTGTTATTGGGGCTCTTGGTAACAATGGTCAAAAGAGTCTGGTTTTGGGGCCCAATGATGTTGTGTTGCGCAAAGGAAGCAAATGCCAGAATTCAAATTTGAATTTGGGTGGGAAAAATGGGGGAGGAAAATCATCTTGGGTCTCACTCTTTGGAGTTAAACCAAATGGTAAATCTTCTTTTTCCCTTGTTGTTGTTACATGAGACCCTAAATCTAGTGGTGTTTCAATCTCCATCCCGGATCAAATTGTTGATCACAACATTTCCTTGATGGGATTATCCCTTGTGGGAAACTTCATGGGTCCAAGACCTAATATTGAGACTGTGTGAAAGTTTGTTAAGAGAAAGTGGTGATTGAAGGGTCAAGTGGAGGTAGCGGTACTGCCTAATGGTTTCTTTTCTTTTAACTTCTCATGTGAAGAGGACATTGTTGCAGTTTGGTGTGGTGGCCCCTAGGTTATCGGTAAGTCATCTCTCGCTCTCAAAAAGTGGACTCCAAATGGGGTTGATGCAGAAATTTTTTTTGAAGCAGTATCGGTATGGGTTAGGCTCCCTAGACTTCCTCTAGAATATTGGAATGAATATGTATTTAGAGGAATAGCTAGTTTATTCAGGGAGTTATTCTCCATAGATAAAATGATGACAACAAGAAAAAAGTTGGTTTTTTCTTGGATCTGTGTAAGTATTGTCCAATCCTCCAACCTTCCTTCACCGATTGAGATAATGTCAAAACTAGGGAAGTGGGTTCAAAAGATCAAGTTTGAGTCCCTCCCCTTTGTCTGCTTCAATTGTAAAAAATGAGGAAATTGGGCTAAAAATGATCTCAATATGGATATGAAGTCAAAAAATAATATAAATAAAGTTTGGAAGGAGAAAAAGGATCCTGCTGGAGAGATTAATTTGAAGGAGAATCAACCTAGAGAAAGATTGGAGGAAGTTTCCCCTACTACTCAGGAGGGAGAAGTTCCTTGTAAGGAATCATATCGTAAAGTTCAACAGGGAGTTACATAATCAATAAATAGTTAGGAGGTAAGAGAAATTGATGATTCTAGAGTGGTTGTGCAATTAGAAGATGTTAGACCCTATCCTGCTAAAAAGAAAGCTAATATGGACATGGATCTTCTAGGGGGGTCTCTAACTCCTTGTCCATCCTCAGAGGAAGCTATCAATAGTCAGAGGGATAATTATCCCCTTCAATCTAATGATTTTGTGAGTCATGTGAAATCTACTGTTTTTAATGATGGATTGAAAACTTAGGTTAGTGCTTCTCAACCCATCCAAGAGGATAAAAACAAGAGTACAAAAGTGGAGAAAGGTACCGAAAGTCACTCATTAGAAAAAAATTATAATTCTAGCAAAGAGTATGTGAGTGTAGAAGAAACAGACTTTGGAGAGGATAGTGAATTTACCACTATCACTAAGAAGAAAAAAGAAAAAAGTAAGCTGGCACCTGAGATGACTACCAAAAATAGAACCAAAGGTGATGTGGGGCCAAGAGGTAGCATGGGAAGAAAATCCTCAAGATGGCATTGAGAGTAGGCCAGTAGCCAAGATGTTGTAGATGGATTTCAATGTACAATCCCAAAGATATGTAAAAATCCCATCCCCAGTAAATAATGAAGATCTTGTCATGGAATATGAGGGGGTTAAATAGCTCCCACAAACAAGAAATTTTGCATAACTTTGTTAGGGACCATAAACCTAATATTGTTCTGGTCCAAGAATAAAAAATGCCTAAAGATAGAGTTGAGAAACTTAAATTTTTTTCCTCTAATGGAGTGCATGGCAATAGCTCTATTGGAGCTTTAGGGGAATCACTACTTTCTAGAATCTTAGCTTCATTTGTGGTTCACATGTGTGGTAAGATTCTAAACATGTTGCTACTAGCTTTCACCATGTTAGGGATAATTTTAGTTGGATTCTTTCTAATATTTATTCTTCAAACAGTAAAGCAACAAGGAAATTTTTTTGGAGCTCTCTAGCTGATTTTAGATAAAAATATCCTAATGAAGTCTGGATAGTTATGGGAATACGCTAATCAATGACACTGATAAATTTGGTGGATCTCAAGTTCAGTTGGACAACAAGATGGATCTACTGGATTTCATCAACAACCATGGTTTGATTGATATGGAGCTCAAAGGGGCCTCCTTCACTTGGACTAACCAGAGAGTTGGGAATGATCTCATTCAGGTCAGACTTGACTGTGCCTTGATTTCAAATGATTGGTTGTGCCACTATTTATGCTCCCTCTCGACTCTCTCTAGGATTGGTTCTGACCACTATCCTATCAATTTTGTTGCTGATTTTTTTATCTCGGAAGAAGAACTTTCCCTTTAGATTAAAAAATATGTGGCTTTCTCATCCATCTCTTTATGATAATGTGAAGCAGTGGTGGAATATCAATTTTAATGTCACTGCGATGTTTAGGGTGGCTAAGAAGCTGGGGGAGGTTAAAAGGAAAATCAAAATTTGGAATAAGGAATCATTTGGACATATCTTCTTTAATAAATTGGCTATCTAGTGGAAGTTGACTGAAATCCAGGATAAAATTCAAAGGGAAGGCTATCAGGAGGGTTATTTGGCAACTGAGAATTAAGTGTTGTCTAGTTACCATTATATTATCTCAAAGGAAGCAGATTTTTGGAAGCAAAGATCAAGGCCAACCTGGCTGACATCCGGAGATAGAAATATAATTTTTTTTACCTATCCACTATGAAACACAAGGCCTCTAACAGAATTAATTACATATCCAAGAATCAGACTAGGTTTGACTCTAGGAAAGATATTAGCAAGGAATCTATTAGGTATTTCAGTGAGCTTCTCACGGCTAATAATGGTTTGATTCCTAAAGCACAAGAGTGTCTTATTGATGCTATCCCTAAAAATATTGAATGATGGTCATAATAAGATGCTGGTTGCTATCCCGTCTCACCTTGAGATCAAAAAGACGGTCTTTTCTTTTGAAGGAAATAAGGCCCCTAGACCTGATGGTTTCCCAATGTTTTTCTTTCAGAAATTCTAGGATATTATGGCTGAAGATGTGTGTAATGTTGTGATGGAATTGTTTGGTGCTAGGAGAATTCTCAAACAAATCAATTCGACCTTCATAGTTCTTATTCTGAAAGTGCTTGGAGTGGACTCTCTAGATGCCTTCCATCCCATTAGACTTTGCAACTCCTTCTACAATATTATTTCAAAGGTGCTCACCTCTAGATTGTTGATTGTGCTCCCTTTCATTATCTCTTCTCAACAAACAAGGTTTGCACTTAGCAGATAGATTCTTGATTCTATCATCACCGTGCATGAAAACATCCATTCTCTTATTGAATCAAGGAAGTAGGGATTCTTGTTGAAATTGGATATGTCAAAGGCCTATGATAGAATGGATTGGGGCTTCCTTACGAAAGTCTTGGCTACCTTTGGCTTTGGTAATAAGCTTTTGGATTTCATTTGGCAACTTATCTCTACTACCAATACTTCTATTATGATTAATGGATCATCTTCAAATTTTTTTTGATCCACAAGGGGACTAAGATAGGGATACCCCATTTCCCCTATCCTCTTTACTATTATGGCAGAGAGTCTTGGAAGGTATTTGCAAAAATTTTCTAGAGAAGCTAACTTGAAGGGGCTTCACCCTTCCTCTGATTTTGCATTTTGCTTGCACTAATAGTTTGTTGATGACACTATCCTAATGGGTATTTCTGCTATTGGGGAAGCTAGAGTTCTCAAAAAGGCTTTCGTTACCTATGAAGAAGCCTCAGGGCAATTCATCAATGGAGGTAAAAGTTATCTTTTCTTTCTTAACACTCTAAAGGAGAGACAACAAAGAATTGCTAATATCCTGGGATGTACCATTGGAGATTTTCCCTCTATCTACCTTGGTCTTCCTCTATGAACTACTCCACCTGAATCTTTTTGGATGTCTCTGGTGGACAAATTTAATAATAAGTTGGTTGGGTGGAAAGGTGCTATCCTTAGTCAGGCTAGAAAAATTTAGCCTTTGAAGGCTACTCTACAAAACCTACCTGTGTATTCTTTGAGTCTATTTAAAATTCTAGCCAAATATGCTGATATCATTGATAGAATCTAAAAGTGCTTCCTTTGGTCTAGGGTTGAGGATAAGAAAAGAATCTCATTGATTTCTTGGAGTGAGGTGTGCAAACCCAAGAAGCTTGGTGGACTTGGCTTGAGAGATATCAGGTCTTTTAATCAAATTCTTTTGGCCAAATAGGTGTGGAGAACTTATTCCAAAAGAATGGAATGGAATTTAGTTTTACACAAAAAATATTTTAGGAAAATCAATTCCTTCAAATATTTCATCACTTCTAATAGGATTCATCAAGGATTAGCTATCTGGAACAGTATTGTTAAGGCTAGAAATCTAGCTTTAAAAGGTGTTGGTTGGAAGGTTTGCAATGACACCAGCATTCGGTTTTAGGAAGATTATTGGCTAGGTTCAAACCCCTGTATCTTAATCCTTCTTTTCTTTCCTTTATGGATGTGTGTATAAGGATTTTTGGGCATATGGTTGCTGACTATTCAAAAAATGTTGTTGGGTTGATCTCTTTTAGATTAGTTTAGACCTTTGCCCTCTGCAAGCTCTTGTGAACTCTGCCTATGTGACTCATTTGGAAGAAGAGATGGTGTGAAAAGATGACTCCTCTGGTAAATTTTTTGTGTATTGTACTTTTCTCCTATTGTCTCAGCTTCAACACTTATCCACCCCTGTCTGAGCTAAAGCTTGGTTCGAGAATCTGACTCCTAAGGTTAATATCTTTATGCTTCAAAATAGAATCCTTACTACTGATAACCTTTGTAAAAGAGGATTTCTCCTCCCTAATGTGTGTATTCTTTGTTTGGGTGATGATGAATCTATTCCCCATCTTTTTATTGGTTGTCCCTTTGCCTCGGAGATTTGGGGTAGAGTACTCCAATCTTGGGAGTTAAGCTGGGTTTTCCCTTCATCTATACTGGATTTGTTTTCTCACTAGAGGGTTCCTAGTAAAAATCAAGTCATTAGATGATTGTGGTCTTATAACCTTCCACATCTTGTCTAGAGAATTTGTAAAGAGAGGAACAATAGATTTTTTAGAGACTTGGATTCTTTTGCTAAAACTGTCTTCTACAAAATTCAAAGAAGTATTAGAGAAAACCTCAATTGTCTTAAAGGTGATAATCTGAGAGATGAAACCCAGAGTTTTACTTAGTATGATATTAAGACTTATACCATCTGGAAAATCCAATTGGATGTTTCAAGAGTCTTCAAAACCCCAATTGGATGTTTCAAGAGTCTTAAAACCCCTGAGAAGATCTAGAGAGGGTCTGAATTGGTTGGTTCCTTCTAAGGGTTGGGTTAAACTAAATTTTGATGTTGTTGCTAGGGGTAACCCTGGTCCTATAGGTTGTGGAGGAGTGATAAGAGGAAGTAATGACTCATTTATTTTTTCTATGGCTCTTCCCTTAGGCAATCAAACTAATCATATTATTGAAGCTATAGGGGCTTATCAAGTTCTTTTGATTGCCAAGCAATGTAATTTTTCCAAAGTGTGGATTGAATGAGACTCCAAGAATATTATTTAATGTCTTAAAAAGGAAATCAAACCATCATGGAATATTTCAAATTGGATCACTTCTTCCTTATCTATTATCAATTCCTTAAATCAAAATTTCCCATACCTATAGGGAAAATAATAGTGTTGTGGACTATTTTGCAAATATTGGAGTTGGAGCCCTTGAAAATATTACATGGAATGAAGGGGATAATCTTGGTGAAGATGTTAAGGGATTAATTAGGTTGGATTATATCGCCAGCTATGAACTTAAGGTTTAATGATGCGAAGGACAACTCTCAGGAGAAAGGCATTTATTACCTTTCTAGAGATTTCTTTTCGCATGATTTTTGGGTGCATTTAGATTTAATGTGCGAGAATTACCAGTTTAGGTCCATTCACAAGGTGAAGAGTGACTCTGAGACAATAGTTTGCAGACAAAATTTTGGTATTGGCAGATTTGAAAGAATGGGGGGACCTCAAGAGAGTGGATCCCATGGATTGTAAAATGTGGAAGAATAATACTACCATATGAAGGATCCTAGAAAAAGGTGGTCTTGCCACCTATATCGAGAAACTACATGGGGACAAAGCCAAAATCACCAAACTCATTGTGAAGAATTACAATAAAGGTTTTGTTTCTTTGTTTGGTAGGGACTTTGAGATCAATGCGGATCTCATTTCTGAAATCATTGGGCTTTTGATTGATGGTGTGGAATTTTACAAAGAGAGGAAGTTTTCTAAGGATGTCGTGAAGCTTTTCCCCAAGGAGGAGAAGGAAAAATGAAATTTAGTCAGCGACAGGTCGACTAGCTACAACAAGGCGAAGATTAAGACAATATGTGCTAATGTGCTAAAGGTTTTGATGGAATATGTAACTTTGGATGGAAGATATTGAAGTAGTCACCAGTGAGGAGGGACCTCAAAGAGATCAATCTGGACCGGCTAGCAAGAGTAAACACAACAGAAACACAAAGATGTGATGGAGGAAATGCAGAACAATTTGTTTTATTGCATGAAATTTGATTACATCCAACTAGTAACAACCGGGTTACAACATATCGGCTCACAGGCCTCGTAGAATAGGTCACAAATAGGACCTTGAATCTTATAATCTATCTTCTACGCACAGTCTAGCTACTTGATTCTCTTATTGATTACAAAATAAACAAGGTTGGTCTTCGCCAAGGGATTCCTCTGGAAAATCGAAAGGATGAAATGTAGATCATGAGAAAAGGTCGGCTACACGCCAAGGAACATCAAAATCAATTCCCAAGGCTCCACAAGCTTCATAATAGGTTCTGGTAGATCACCAAAATAGGTCTCAAGCAACCGGTAACAAAGGAACAATCGGTAACAAGAAATTGTCATGGAAACCGGTAGCAATATCTTGCCAGAAAATAATCCAAGTGTGATGTATTTTGGAAGCAAGAAGGATGGTCAAGTCTTTGAGTAGAATCCAACTCCATAGGATCCAGTGAGCCAAAACCAAGACACATAGAAAGGAAAACTAAAACTACAAACAGAAAACAAAACAAAAAGGAAAATGTTTTTGGTTGATGGAAGATTGCAATGAACCGGGGATGCTCCTGCATCAAACATCTAGGGTTATTGAAAAAAAAAGTGAGCCTCTCACTTTTTTGGGTTCAGAGGGAAACCAAGGCAGTCTACCTCTGCCTAAGAAATCCAAGATGAATCTTCAACTAGTTTGTCCTTCCACTTCACAAGATATTCTTTATACTAACTGCTCTAGGTACTATGCCCAATCCTACTGTCCAAAAATCTCTTCAATCTAATTTGATTCTTTTCGGGGCAACTGTTTCTCCAATTTTGCAACATTGTCCTCACTAAATTATGCCTCATGGTACTCATGAAGATCTGCAATGTTGAATATAGGTGAAATACTCTGACTTTTCGGTAACTCCACCTCATATGCATTTCTAGAACTGAACTTCTTCAAAATCATGCAAGGTCCAAACTTCTTCATCTACAACTTATTATAAGTTCCAACTAGGAATCTCTCTTTTCTCATATACACTATCACTCAATCGCCAAATTTAAATTCCTTATGTCTCCTCTTCTCATCTTCCCTCTCCTTATACTTGTTCATATCTTCCAAATGCTGCTTAACCTGAATATGCAATGCTTCCATGTGATCTGCAAAGTCTTTTGCTTCTAAACTCCTCTGATCTTCACTACTAATATCTCTCAATTCTATATCCCTCTAGGATGCACTCCAATAACAATCTCAAAAGGTGTTCTTTTGGTACTTCTATTCATTGAATTATTGTAGGAAAACTCTCCTTGTGCAAGGATTAAATCCCAACTTCCGGTTTTGTCTCCCATGAAACATCTCAACAGATTTCCCAAACTCTGGTTAACAACTTCTGTCTGTGGATGAAAAGTAGAACTGAACTTCCAATCTTTCTTCATCTTCTTCCAAAGTGTTCTCCAAAAATAGCCAACAAACTTAGTATCTTTGTCTAAAACTATGCTCTTAGGTAATCCATGCAATCTCACCACTTCTTTGAAAAATAGGTCTGTTACATGCAATGCACCTGATGTCTTCTTACAAGGTATGAAATGAGCCATATTTGATAATATATATACTACCACAAATATGGAATCATTCTCCCTTGGTGTCTTAGGCAATCCAAGTACAAAATCCATGATTATATCCTCCCAAGGTTTAACGGTATCGTCAAAGGTTTATACAGTCCCACATTCTGACTACTACCTTTTACAACTTGACAAACTCTACAACTATGCGTATATCTCTTAACATTTTTATGAATCTGGGGCCAAAAGTACTTCTCACTCACCAATGCTACTATTTTGTCAGTGCCAAAATGTCTAGCTAAACCTCCACTATGTTTCTCCTTTATCATATTCTCTCTCAACTCTTAGGTATGCACAACTGAACTCCTCTGAATAACATCCCATCCTGAATGAATTAATCCAACCATTTTCTTCTATCAACCATAACTAGTTCTCTACATGCTTTCCAATGTTCTACAAAATCTGGGTCTTCATCATACAAGGTCTTCAAATCTTCAAATCCTAATAGTGTCATTCTCATCTTTGTCAACAAATTTCTTCTCCTACTCAATGCATCAACAACTTTGTTAGATTTCCCACTTCTATGCTTCAAAACAAAGGTGTAACTCTATGAGAATTCTACCCATCTCATATGTCTTTGATTCAACTTACTTTGATTGTTCAAATACTGAAAAGCTTGATGATCCATATACAACACAAAATCCTTAGGCAGTAAGTAATGTATCCACTTCTTCAAGGCTTGAACTATGGCATAAAACTCTTGATCATACACTGAATATCTCCTCTGGGTATCATTCAATTTCTCACTGAAATAGGCTACTACTCTTCCTTCTTGACTCAAGAATGCTCCTATTGATGTTCCATTTGCATCACAATCCACTTGAAATACTTTATTGAAATCCAGTAAAGCCAACACAGGTCATTTGGTCACTTTCTACTTCAACAATTCAAAACTTTTTTTTGCTCTGGTGGTCCACTTGAATTCCTTCTGATCTCCCCTCATGGTCTTAGTCATATGGTTACAAACTGAACTAAATTTTTTGATAAACTTTTAGTAAAAAATAGCCAATCCATGAAATGATCTTACCTCTCCAATGCTTTCTGGTGTAGGCCATTCAACAATTGCTCTCACTTTCTTAGGTTCCATCTTCAAACCATCCTCAGATATCACAAATCCCAAATAGACTAACCCATCCTTCATGAAAGTACACTTCATGATATTGATCAACAACTTCTCTTCTCTCAATATCTGCAAACATTGTCTTAATTGCAACAAATGCTCCTCTTTTGTCTTACTAAAAATTAGAATTTCATCTAAATACACAATAACAAACTTACACAAGAATTTCTTCAATACCTCATTCATCAGCCTCATGAAAGTACTCGGTGCTTTAGTCAATCCAAAAGGCATCACTAACCATTCATATAGTCCTTCATTTGTCTTAAATGTTGTCTTCCACTCATCACCTTCACTAATCTTGATCTGATGATATCCACTCTTCAAATCTATCTTTGTAAAGTATTTTTCTCCACTCAAACAGTCCATTATGTCATCCACCCTAGGTAAAGGAAATCGATATTTCACTGTGATCTTTTTTATTGCTCTTGAATCGGTACACATCCTCCATTCTCCATTCTTCTTAGGTGCTAATAATGTTGGTATTGCACAATGGCTAAAACTCTCCCTGATCAAACCTTTCTTCAATAGCTCCTGTACTTGTTTATTAAGTTCTTCATTCTCTGTCAGTGTCAACCGGTGTGCAACTTTGTTAGGAAAACTATCTCAGGGAACCAAATCCATGCAATCCATCAGGTACATTATCTGAAATGATGTCCTCATTCTGTCAGCAATTTTTTTTTCTTCCGGGTGTTCTCCATCTGGTTCCAATCTCTCGGTCTTCTTAGGAATTAAGAAAAAACACACATTTTCATGTCTCAATCCATCCATGAATTTCCTTCCATCTACTAAATAGATTATAGCATTCATACAAACTTCATTCTTCAAAGGTTCCTCCAAGGGTAACTAATAGTTCTGATACTTAATGTTAAGTACAGATGCCAAGCTAATAAGATGAGAGGGGGGGTGAATCATACAAACTTAATCTTTCATAAAAACATCATATTCAACCTCGATAACATATACTTCAGTAATATAACCAAAACTGCTAAACATGCAAACTCAAAAGCATATAAACATCATAACACTCATAACACCAGATTTAACGTGGAAACCCAAATAGGGAAAAACCACTGTGGGATTTCAGACCCACTAAGAAATATACTCTTCTAGAGTATGCTCGGTTAAAAGCAAATCCTGTTAAAGATTACAAACACATTGCTAGATGTGACCCGGTTAAGGGATTTCCCTCAGGTCTGTTAGGATATTCACCTTGTTAGAAGTGACCTTGTTAAAGGATTTCAAACACTCAATCAAAATGTCACCTTGCTAGAGGGTTTTACAAATAAGACTGTTAAGTCCACTCGGTTAAGATATTTTCTGTCACTTCACAAAATAACAGTAATAAAAAACTATCTGCAACTTCACATCTAAAATGTTAAAGCAGATTCTTATTTGCTCAATACAATATAGACATAGAGCTAATCTTGTCCTTCTGCTGGGCTCTATACTCTGTTATTCAAAACAGATCTTCAAGCTTCTGTGCTCGATAATCACTATGTAGCATCCCTGTGCATACACTTGCCCGCATACATTGTTTATCAATAGTTCCTTATTTATAAATAATTCGCCAACCGCTTAATCTCCTTGATCACATTTCCCATGATCAGTCATAGCCATCAGATCTTCAAACTTTGATCAGGTTCAATGTATCCTTCAATCTAAAAATGTTTTACCCCGCCTTGGAACTTGCATATATTTCTTGGAACTTGTGCTAGGGTATTGCGGTTCAATCTAAGTTGTAGATCTTCCTGCCAATTTTTATTTGCCATAGATTCTTTAACAAACTTCATTCATGGCATACCAATCATTTAATCATAGCCAGCTCATCAGCTTCCTTTATTAAATAATTCTTTTATTCATTCAATGCATTCTGTTATTACTCGGTTGCAACTCGGTAAATACTAAACTTCACTTGGTAGACATTCTGCCTTCATTAACCGATAGCGATAACCTTAGGGTTTACCGACTAGGTTCTTTGCTCGGTAACATAGTATAGTATTAACCTTACAATCAATAACATATTTAGGATATCAAAACAATCTAAACATCATGATCTCATCATTGTCTAACTCGGTAATAGTTGCCCATTGAATAACTTATTCCTCCCCTTATTCATCATATTCTTTCTATGTCTTTTACCGACATATTTATACTCATCAAATCATACTTCTCAAGATATGGCAACATCATACTGAATTAGAAAATCAATTTCTTGACATCAATGACAAAATAATAATATTAAGACAGTAAAACATCCTTGATCAATTTTATCCATAATCATCAACAACCTTCTCAATATCCTTATTGAAATAACAACAATCTCTCCTTGTCTATTATAATGCCAACAACAACAAGGTTTTCTTTCATCCCATTGGCCACAATACTATATGTATTCTTCCTTCCATCATGTACTGTCTGTCTATCAAACTGCCAAGGTCTAGCCAACAAAAGATGACAAATATCCATAACCATAATATCACACAGGACTTCATCATGATAATTCCCAATTTTCAATTTCATCAAACATTGTTCACTATTGGTATTAACCGGTGACTGAGAGGGGGGGTGAATCAGTAAAAATAGTTTATAAACAATAATATTCCAAACTGACCGGTCTGCAACTACCTTTTTCAAATTAACTAAAACATTGCATTAATCATGAAAGCAAGAACATTGAAGGAAAGAGATTTGCATGCATCGAATAAACATCACATAACACTAGCAATTATATGTGGAAACCCTTGATTAGAGGGAGAAAACCATGGTGGGGATAACCCACAATCTCTTTTACTGCAGTAAAAAGAGTGCCCGATTAAGACCTTACAATCCTATTCCTTCTGAGAACATCACCCTACTAAAGATGACTAGTATCCTATTAATAATACCTTAGAATATGTTAGGATTCACCTTGAAAAAGGATTTTACACTTTCGTCATGGAGTGACCCTATTAGGGGATTTTACAAACAAAACCGGTTAAGGTTCACCCTATTACGGGATTTAATTTGCTGCAATTATTAGAGAGCAACAAATCATCGATATGATGATGATACTTTTCTATCAAATAGATTCGCTCTGTATCTCCTTCAATATCTTCTCAGTGATGACTTCATCCATTTATAAGGAACCCTTCTGCACTTGGTTTGTTCTTCACCTTACTCTTATTTTCAATCTCTGCTTGGTGATGACTTTACTGATTCATAAGGAACCCTTCTGCACTTGGCTCATTCTTCACCTTAGTCTGATTTTCAATCTCAATTCACTAAAAACTCCCACAACAACAAAAATCAAGATGAAAAACATGTATATAGTTGTATTCAATCTTGGCACAAACTTCCCCTACACAATTCGAACTCAAAATCATTCTATGCGCCAATCTATTCATTCCGCAAATTTCACCGATTATATCGATGGGACTATCCATTCATGCCACAAATCTCGTCGGTTCTCTAGTAAGAACTCCGACTTCAACTGGCTCTTTCTAAATTTGTCAGATCCATATGTTAGCAACTCAAACATGCTGATGATTATGTGTTATTATCCTTTTCCCTTCTCATACTTATCAATCACCATTATGATCTGCTACCGGTTGCTTCCTTTATATCAGTGAACCTGCTTCACTCAACTCAACTACTAGTTGCTTCCTATAAATCGGTCTCTACTCACTGGTGGAAGTCTTTAGTCCCATGTTCCTTACCAATCCACTATAACCCTTTTTTGATCGGTTGTGATGACATTAGAGCCGGTATTTGCCATCAATGATAACCTCTAAGTACCTCGAACTTCATCATACTCACCATGATGCAAACAATCTCCCCCTTTGGCATTGGTGGCAAAATATCTAGCTGGATTGAACTGAAATGAGAGGAATAATGAATACCTTAAACTATATTCAGGTTCTACCCTAATGTAGTCAGTCCTCTATTCCTACTAATTCTCCCCCTGTTCCAGTTCTCCCCCTGTTCTCTGCCTTCTCTACCTCTACCGGTGCTACTCTGCCTCTACTAGTGGTATTTTGACTAAATAAATTCTTTTTCTTTGTACACATAGTCCTTCCTCCTCATATGTACAATCTGGTATACATTTATTCTCCCCCTTTTTGCAACAATGACAAAGGATAAAATAATCACAGTATACAAAAGAATTCGTAAAGATGAGAGTAAATAAAAAATGTCTTTGAAATTGACCTTAGCAACCTCCAAAGAAGATTCCCATGTAGGCTTCACCTGTTTCATAGTGTGGATTTGTCCATGCAGATTTGTGACAAAATCCTCCATATCATCTACTATCTTATAGTTAGGTGAATTGATGAGGCTTTCTACTTCTTTCACATTCCCTTGCAATTAATTAATGATGGGTGCAAGGTAGTACTATAGCTCTAACAGGTTGAGAACTTGTTTGTCATGTTCTTCTTTCAGCTTGTTGATTTCATGAGTCAACTATTTGACTTTTCCACTAAAGGTCACTGGAGAGCTTGTAAGAGGAACAAAAGTACCTATTAGATCTTGGATTTCCTTTTGAGTCTATACTCTTTTATTTTCAAGATCTCTGATGAAATCGGTGAAGCTTGATAATTTGACCAATAATTGGCCAACTTCCTTTAAGATAGATTTCACCTCTTCAGTGCTATTAGAGAGAGAAACTTTGTCAACTGATATTTGTTCCATTAATTTCCCACCTCTCCTGGTTTCATACTACCTAGCTGCAACCTTCTCCAGATCAGTTGCCTCTGAACCGATTGCTTTGACAAGAGTACCCAATTGATCAATGATGGATGCATTCTCATCAACAACAATGTTAGGAATGAGATCATATAGAATTGTCTTTGCAGTATTAAGAATTCTTGCCTTCTTTTTCTTTGCTCTAAATTTGTCCTTTTCAGCTTGAATTCTCAATTTTTTTGAAACTTTCAGGAACTATTTGGGGGTCATCTTCTTGGTATCTATTATAGAGTCTTCCTCTTCTTCCCCCTCTTTTTCTTATTTTTCTTCTTCAGCATCTACCTCAGAGCTGGCTGAGATGGTGAGTTTAGATTTCTTCTTCTCACTTTCTTTTTCTAAATCTAACTTCCTTTTCACCAGAGGAGATTCCACCACTATTTTCTTACTACCTTCAGGTTGACCAGATGAGGACTCCTCTTTCTTCTTATCTTGTTCCAGTTCCTTGGTCTCCTCTGGACTAGTATCAGTTGTTTATGTTTCCTTCCTTTCTATTTTCTTTTCCTCTATTTCCTTCTTTTCTTCTTCCTTATTTTCTACTTCCTTCTTTTCTTCTTCCTTCTCCTCTATTTCCTTCTTTTCTGCTTCATCAACAGATGGTATTGATGAATCTATCACCTTTGGGGTTTCTTCCTCTGCACCTTTTTCTGGCTAATGAGGTTCATTGTCAATAGGATTTGCTATAGGAGTATTTATTGTCACCAGATTCCTTTGAAGCCTTTCCTCATAAGGGATCTTCTCAATTATGACTTCATCTTCTCTGATATTCTTAGTTTGATTGGTTCCCTTTGCCAGTGTATCATCGATATCAATAGTTTCAATAGTTGATTTTTTTTCAACCGATGGCTCTGCATCCTTTGTTATATTAGGAATATTTGACACAACATCACCTATGATATCTTCAACTGTAGATACATCAAACTCATCAGTGGTGTCCTTGTCTTTTCTTTTTCCCTTTTCTTGAGAAGCTACATCTTGTCCTTGTTTCACTTCTTTTTCTATTCCCTCCTCAACTTCCTTTTGATGGCTCAAAATTGTTTTCCACATGGCAATGCCCCCATCATGCACACCTTTAATATCGACTCTCCCTATTCTATCCCTTATTTTAAAATTGTGTACACATGCTTTGACCACTACAAATGCTTTATTATAATCTAATTCATATTGCACTTCCATGATTGCCTTTATTCTATGTTCCTTCTCAATTGCTAGGGCAGCTTTCCATCTCCCTTCAATGAGATTTTGTAAATCTAATGGAATAATTCCATGTAGTTCACTGGGAGTCTTGTAGAATTTATATAAGTTCCAGATAAGTGCATCTTCAATTTTTCTTTTGTCTTCCTTGTTGCAGAGTGGATACTTTCTCCCAACAACAGCTAAACCTCCATACTCTTTGATTCCATGAACCAATTCATCAATAGTTGGAGCTACATTCCTACCACTTCTTCTTACTTCTTTTACTATCTTATCAAATCGGGTGTCAGAGTTATCACCCTCCTTTTCATCCTTCTTGGGCTTCTTTTTGGCCTTTGTGTCAACTATCCTTTCATTCTTTTTCTTTCTTGCATATGTGACTCCTACTAGTCCACCTTTACCATGGGAAGATGTAGGAGTATCTGAGTCCTTTTCTTTCATGTATGTTGTTGGTTTTCTAGATGCAACACCCTTAGGTTTTGTCCTGGACATTTTCTTCTTTTCTTCTATTTGTTCTCCATCTTTTCTTGATTTAGCCCCATTTTTTTCACTTGTACTAGTGGAAGAAGTGGCACCGGATGTTTCACCTCCATACTTCTTATCTAAGGTGTCAATCATTTTCCTTACTTTCTTTTGTATGATAGGTTCCTTGAGTTCCCTCTTTATTTTGGAGCTTGCCTCTTGATATGTTCCAAATCTCTTTGTATTTCTATCTATCGGTTTAGACAGTAACGTTTGCATATAATTTGGCAGTGTCTGCCCCGATCTCATAACCCGTAGTAGGTACCCAGAAGGTTCTAGGTTGAACCGCTTGAATAATGCAACAATCAGTATCAACAAGAAAACAAATGGTGTCCTTGAACTTTTGGACTATACCGGTTGCGATTCTCTCTCATTGATGTATTCTAGTTTGGAAATCTTTAAAATAACCCCACATTATCTCTCCAAAATTATCACCCAAGTCTCTAATCATTTCACCTATCTGAACCGTGATAGGTTTATCTACAGACCACACTACATTGCCCTTACCGTGAAAGAAATTTTGCACATTGAAGAAGATACATAGCAATATTGAACCATACTTGAATGATTGCCTTTTTTTCTTCTTGATTCAACCCATGTTCACCAGGAATTGACTTCTTATCATCTCACAAATGTCATATGTTGCATCCTCCTTGATGATCTGGTAAGTTGCATAGATAGCACTGCTCAACACACTATTCATGCGACTTGATTGATAAACCCTATAAGCTACCATTGCAGATGCAAACCTCACTTATGCATCCTCAATGTGAGTGTCTATCATTTCTCTCTTGTGAAATTGGGATTGAGTCAACCAAGTGACATCACCAGATGATAGTGTCCTTAGGGTTAGTGCTTCACCTATTGCACTGAACCCTATTACTCTTTGGATCACCTCCTTTGTGATTTTGATTGGTGCTTCATCTTCCAACCATAGAAATTGGTCATGCACTCTACTTAGCACATACCTAATCCAATCGACATGGAATTGGTTAGGAATATCAAAAACATACGATAAACCCTTGGTCTTCAGATGCATATGTTATGCCTTCAATAAACCATTGTCACAAAACCTTTTGAATTCATCTTGAATGAATTTGTCTCCAAGTTCTTCAAGCTTATAGTGGATGAAAGAATGGATATCTTCAACTAGTAACACATCAAAGGGCACAAATGATAGGGTACCAGTCATATCAATCTCTCCAGCCTTCATAGGATGCACCTTGAACTCGGGTTGTGGCTCCTTAACTACCTCAACCAACAAAGTAGTCTACACGGAAGCTGCCATAATGAATTTGAACAGAATTCACAGATTGACGTCTTCTACTATTTCTGCCAGGGCTTCTGATCACCAAAACTTCACTGCTTGATCTCCAAACTTACTTTGCACGTAATGCACTTAACATATTTAGAAAGCCTTTTATTGCACTAGGAGCTCACAAATGCACAAATGAAAGCAAGGTAAACAAAATGAGCTTTCATTTCCTTATTTATTTGCCAAGTTGTTCGGTGCACTTTTACAACGGTTAAGTTGTATGACCTCAAATGAATATCTTATAATTTGCCAGTGTTACTTCCTTACTGGTAACCATACAACCTTTAACACCTATACTCTTAACAATTCACCGATGAAGAATTACAAACAATTTTCCAACTTTTCTGCATCTAAGTAATGCAAATAAGAGTTACCTCACTTTGGTTTCGGGAAATCAGCCGTGATTTTCCCTTCCTTTTTTTTTTGTTTTAAAAGGCCCCCTCAGAGCATCGGTGTTCTTATTTTGAAGAAGTGGTGTCATCACTGGTGGCTGATGACTTAGTTTCAAAATACTTATCTTCTTCTTTTCTTTCTTCCTTCTTAGTCCATGTCTTTTTCATTTCATTCTTCACCTCTTCAACTGTCTTCTTTCCTTTCAAATCATTGGGCCCTTTCTTCTTACCAAAGTGGTTCCTATCTTCAGATCAGTTATAGGATCAGTTATTGCACTCTCTAGCTAAATGATTGATCTTTTGGCAATTGCAACATGCCATACTAGTTGTTTTCCATGTTCATGCATTGTTTCTCTTACCCATTATCATCTTGCAACTCGCTGTAACATGACCAAAATTTCCACAAGTGGAACAAGTGGCATTGAGCTGATTACTCTTTCTATTAGGGATAACCGGTTTGGGTGGAGATCTTGATGCATTTGTCTTGAACATGAATTCTTCATGTTTGTGTCCATATTTATTGCATGTAAAGAAATATATATTAAAGCTTCTTCTACTAGACATGCTACTTGATCGAGATTTACACTCATAAGCAGTGTGTCCATACTTGTGACAATTATAGCAATAACCATCAAAGCTGAATGACTTCTTGTGACTGACCAATCGATATCTATAGACATCAGACTTATGACCTGGTTTACCACATAATTGCAAGAAGATTTAGAAAACTTCATACCTTTTGTTCTTGATTTGTCCCTTTTATCATCCTTCATCCTCTTGGGATTAGATAATTCTCCTATTTCCATTGGACCTATACCAAAGTAGCCAAGACCAGTTGTCACCTTTGTTCTCCTCTGAGCTTTTAATTGTTCATCTATCTTCTCAGAGATTTCATTAATTTTTCTCATCTTTTCATTTCTCTCATTTGCGGCTTTCAACTCATTTTTGAGTTGTTCAATCTCCTTCATCATCTTCTCCTTTTCCTCTACTTTGTCATGCAGATGCTCTTGTATGACTACATTCTCGAGTAAGAATTCAAATTTCTTTATCCTTTTCATGATGATTGTATCATTCTCTCTTAGGGATTCCTCAGTAAGCCTTTTGGCTCTTTCAACTTTTGACAGTGCTTCTTCTACATTTCTCTTTCTTTCCTCTACTATCCTACTGGCTTCTAGTATTTCAGTCATTCTCAGGGCCTGACTTTCATGCTCTTTTTTTAGATTTGTGATTTCTGCAATTAGCTTCTTGTTCTTTTCCATCAGCTTTGAGACTGCATCTTCTGCTTCTTCAGATCCACTCTATTCAGAGAGTTGATCTATGATATCCCAACTCTCATTAAGTTGTAGAGTGAGTTCCTTCCTTTTAGAAATAATTTTTTCAATATATCCTCCATTTGAAAAATAATCTCATTAGCTTCATCAAGCTTCTTCTAATACCGATATTCCTCCATGATCTTTTCCTCAAGTTGTCAAACTTTTCTTCAAAGGACCTAAGCTCTGATACCAATTGTTGGTATTAACCGGTGACTGAGAGGGGGGTGAATCAGTAAAACCAATTTATAAACAATAATATTCCAAACTGACTAGTCTGCAACTACCTTTTTCAAATTAACTTAAAACATTGCATTAATCATGAAAGAAAGAACATTGAAGGAAAGAGATTTGCATGCATCAAATAAATATCACATAATTATACGTGGAAACCCTCGGTTAGAGGGAGAAAACCATAGTGGGGATAACCCACAATCTCTTTTACTATAGTAAAAAGAGTGCCTGGTTAAGAGATTACAATCTTGTTCCTTCTGAGAACATCACCCTGTTAAATATGTCTGGTTTCCTATTAAGAATACATTAGAATCTGTTAGGATTCACCTTGTAAAATGAATTTACACTTTAATCATGGAGTGACCCTATTAGGGGATTTTACAAATAGAACTGGTTAAGGTTCACCATGTTAAGGGATTTAATCTTCTACAATTATTAGAGAGCAAAAAATTATTTATCTGATGATTGTTGAACACTAGATGTCACTGAGAGGGGGGTGAATCAATGATTTCCAAACTTTTCCCTTTTCTATCCTATGTGTGTATAGCGGTTAATAGATCTAACATAAAGCAGACATATCGGTTAGGTGGGAAACTAACACAAATGCAATCACACATAAAAGGGACATCACATAACACTAGATCTATGAGGAAAACCCTAGATGGGAAAAACCTCAGTGAGAGGTGTTGTTGGAGACTACTGCTCCAATCTAGCCTCACAATGAAAACCTCAGTTACAACATTTAGGGTACCAACCCAAAGAGTACCACTCCTTCTTTAGGGAACCAACCCATGCACTGTGCTCTAACACAGTGATTACAAAATCATATTTTGAATACAAAAGTTATCTTTTTGTTACAAAATAACTTTGTAACTCTCATGCATGTCTCTCCCCTAGGTCTCCTCTCTACAGATCTTTGTCGGTTCTCTCTTCACCTTTTCTCTGCAGGAACCTATTTCTTGTTGCAACCCACTCTCTTTTGCACCTTTACTGGTTCAACCTCTTCTTCTTCTCTGTCGATTCTGCTCTTTGCCGGTTCAGCTCTTTGTTGGTTCTCTTTTATCTCTGCCATACTGTTGCTATCCACCACTGGTCTTGATAACTTAGTCAGATGTCTACCATCTGATTCCTGCCGGTCTCAAATTTCCTTCTCTGCAATCTTTTGTAACTCTTCTCTACTAGTTTAGTCACCAACTGATGTACTCCTCTGTTAGACTCAATGGCCAGCTACCAGTTGCCTCACTGTTGCTGTTTGAACTCTTCAACCTGTTTCTCACTCACACACTCAGTCTCTTTTCTGATTCTCATTGAGCACTTGACTGATTTGTTCTCTCATGAAACAACACCACTCTATCATTCAGCAACGTGAACAATATCTTTGGCTCACACTCTTATAGCCAAATTTTCCCACTAAGACATGAGGTTGAACATTGGCACTCTAGTGTTTTCTCCATGCACTGAATTTGAACAAGTTATTCCATAAATAGTGAAAATAGAGATGGCAAAAATCAGAGAACTTTTTGCACCATACAACATTCTTGTGTGGTATAGTGGTGTAGTCCTAGACAATGGTTTAGAGACAAATTCAAATGAATATGAATGGGGTCCAGATATCTCATCTAGTATATCAAGTGAAGAAAAAAATGAAGAGCAAGCAACTATCACAAAAGAAGACTTGTCTATTACAAAACAAAAGATGTAGTTAGAAAGAAGACAAGAAGAATTCAGAATCTAGAGAAAAGAGGTATATATAAGACAACGAAAGAAAGGGGATGAAAAAGACAAAGAAGTAACACCACAAGAAGTACAAACAGATATGGATCAAGCATCTGGAAATATCAGATTTCTATCAAATAAAGAGAAAGATGTACTGAGGTATGGCAGAACCATAGAAGAACTAAGAGATAGTCAAGTAGGATTGACTATTAGTTCAGAAGAAGCTGAGTTTGAAAGAAGACAAAAGCTAGCAAAAGAAATCTCTATATCATGTACACAAGTATGTCAACTTCAAAATGCAAATGAATTTATTTAAAAAAATCAAGAAGGAACTTGCAGTACTAAAGATGTGTGTGTTGATATAATCCATTCGTTTAAGGGACAAATGTCAGATGAAGAACCATTTGAGTGTGAACTGCAAAATAATAATATTGATTTTGTTAGAACTAATTAGAGAACACTTGGGAGAGACTATCCTCAAGATCATTCTATCTATGACATTACCTACTCTACCCCAAATTATGACCATTATGTCATGAACTTTGAAGCACCTAACGATGACAATGATTATGACTTACCCCTTCTTCATCCTGAACTAATTGATTGGGATAATCTAGAAAACCCTAAGTTAGATGTATTTTACAATGATCATGACTTAGTTGTGTATATTAATATTGTCGAACCCATAACACCTAAGATATCTTCCATTGCGAAATCAAGTAACATTTCTTATAGTCAAGAGAATGCCAAACTTTCCAGTCGCAAAATTGAAATAAAACAAGGAAAGCAACCTACTGTTGAAAACCATTTCATGGAAACACTAGATCAATCAAAAGGGAAAATAAAGGACGTATCTGACGGTGAAAACCTCTTTGAGGCACTAGAAGATTGAAAGTTTGACATCCTCCCTACATATTTTCAAGAGAGATCTTCTATTCTAATAGAGCCAACATAAGCAATAAACATTGGCACATCAAAGGATCCCAAGATACTTCATTTTGTTGCCTCATTATCAGATAAAGAGAGGAAAGAATACATAGAATTCTTCAGACAAAGAAAAATAAGTTTTGCTTGGTCCTATGCAGACATGCCATGACTTAATCAAGATCTTATAATGCATCATCTCAATGTGGATTTAAAAGCAAAACTAGTTAAGCAAAAGATAAGGAAGATGCATCCACACATCGCTCTTCTTGTAAAATAAGATCTAAAGAAACTATTAGATGTGGGTTTCATAAGACCTGTTGCCTATCTAGAATGGGTTTCAAGCATTGTGCTAGTGTCAAAGCCAGATAAAAGCATAAGAGTTTGTATCAATTTCAGAGATTTGAACAAAGCATGTCCCAAAGATGATTTGCCACTACCCAACATTGATATAATTGTGGCCTTATCAGTAGGGCATGAGATGTTTTCATTAATGGATGGCTTCTTAGGATACAATCAAATAATAATCACCTCTAAAGATCAAGAAAAGACAAAATTCACCTGTGCATGGGGTACTTATTGCTGGAATGTTATGCTATTTGGGCTTAAGAATGCAGAAGCAACTTATCAAAGAGCTATGACAACAATTTTCCATGATATGATTCATACATTTATGGAAGATTATGTAGATGATATACTTGCAAAATCTCATACAAGGCAAGAACATTTGAACATCTTAAGAAAGATCTTTGATAGGCTGGAAAGATATCAGTTGAGATTAAATCCAAAGAAATGTGCATTTGGAGTAACCTCTGGAAAAATTCTTGGGTACATTATATTAGCTCGTGGAATTGAAGTAGATCCTAAAAAAGTCAAAGCCATCATGGAAATGGAGTCACCCAAGAACATAAGTCAATTGCGATCTTTACAAGGAAGATTGCAATCAATCAAAAGAGTTGTCTCTCAATTAGCAGATAGATGTCATCCACTCACTCATCTTTTACATACGAACATTTCATTCAAATGGGATAAGAAATGTGAAGAGGCTTTTATGCAAATCAAATAATATCTCATGAATCCTCCAGTACTGGTATTACCAATCAAAGGGAAACCATTGTTTCTCTATATCTTAGCAACAAATGTATCATTAGGTGCTCTCCTAGCACAACATGATGAAGAAGGAAAAGAAAGAGCAGTGTATTAGATCAATAGAACACTTGTTGGCTATGAACTGAATTATACATCAATAGAAAAGACATGTCTAGTAGTTGTATTTGCAACTCAGAAGCTATGACATTATTGTTAAGGAATTTAGATCAAAGATAGAGAATACAATAGTTTGGTAATATGTAGTGAGGATAGACTTTAATAAGATCACTGCAATGAATATGTTTTACCTTCAATGTGTATATATATATATAACTCTAACTATTAATCTTCTATGATAATATCAACAGCTTGCTGGTTCGTGAAACTGCCACAGTTATTGGTTTCGGTTCACAACATGTGTCGATGCCTATAAATAAAAGGATGGAGAGTCCTGTCCATGCAGGGGCATGACTTCTACATGGCTTATGCCACGTATAGTCATGACCCTTCATTCAATGTTGTTATATATTACTTCCTTCAATCTGAATGAAGCTATATCCTTAACAATTATATGCTGACTCATTCTGTGAAACTAATAGCAAAGATAGATCCACTAAAGTATTTGCTAAATAAGTCAATTTTGACAGGCAGACTAGCCAAATGGGTTATGATACTAAGTGAATTTGATATAGAATATGTTGATCAAAAATCTATCAGAGGATAGGTCATTGTTGATCAATTAGCTGAAGCACCCTTACAAAATGACATACCATTGCACATTGAATTTCCTGATGCAGACATTCTAATAGTAAGTACAAAATTTTGGGATTGTACTTTGATGGTTCGTATACGCAATATGGATCAAACATAGGAATTCTTTTCATCACACCTTAGGGACACACAATTCCAAAATCATATAGACTGTGGTTTCCATGCACAAACAATACTGCAAAATATGAAGCATTGACTATTGGGCTTAAAATGGCTATTGAATGGAATATCAAGCAAATACATGTCTATGGTGATTCACAACTTATCACAAACCAAATAAATGATGATTATCAAACTAAGGATGACAAGCTCATTTCATACAAACAATTGGTAGAAGAGTTTAAAGAACACTTTGAAGAAGTATCATTCACTCAAATCCCAAGAAATGAGAACAAAGCACCAAATGCAATGGCTACAATAGCATCTCTCTTGCAAAATTAGGAGAATCAACAATGTTACGAATTCCTCATGGAAGATATCTTAATCCCTACCATTCAATCCCATCATACCTACATAATTTTCCATATATCGGAAACCAGTCAATCCTTATACGGCCAAACCTATTAGTACTTAAAAGAGAATATCCTTCCTCCTAACCTATCCCACAATCAAAGAAGAAAATTTATCCATTAGTCATCTCGCTACACTATTGTTGTCGATACCTTATATAGGAGAGGTCTAGATAGTACTTTATTAAGATGTCTTGAACAAGAAGAATCTGAGAAAGTTCTTAACGAAGTTCATGCAGGTATTTGTGGCACACACTCAAGTGGATTAACACTAGCTAAGAAACTTCTTCGTATGGGTTACTATTGGCCTAATATGGAGAGAGATTCATTCACAATGCCAAGGAATGCAAACAATGTTAGATCCATGGGAATCTCATTCACGCACTAGCACAAGAATTGTATCCTATGGACAGAATATGGCCATTTTCTCAATGGAGCCTTGATTTGGTAGGAAAGATAAATCCTTCATCCTCTAATGGACATATGTTCATTCTAACTGCTGCTAAATATTTCAATAAATGGATTGAAGCAGTAACTCTGACAAAAGTGATAGGAAAACAAATATCATCATTCATCTTGAATTTACAATCTATCACTATGGAGTTCCTATGACAATTATCATTGATAATGGAAGACCATTTAAGAACCAGGATGTGAAAGAGCTATGTGAGAAATTTCATATCCAACATAGGTTTTTTACTCCATATTATCCACAAGGAAATGGTCAAGCTGAGGCATCAAATAAAACTATCTTGAAAATCTTGAAGAAAATAGTCAATGAAACTGGAAAAGACTGGCACATTTAGCTAAATCCTACTCTTTGGGCATACCAAACCAGCATCCGCACACCAATGGGGGAAACTCCATATTGCTTAATCTATGGATCAGAATCCATATTACCCATAGAAGTAGAGATACCTTCTCTATGGGTTTCCTTGAAAGGTCTTATATCAGAGGAAGAACAACAACTCTCCAGACTCCAAGAACTTGAGTTGATCCAGGAACGTCGCCAAAATGCAATAGATCATTTGAAAGTATATCAATAGAGAATGGCAAGAAGTTATAATCATAGAGTAAAGCCACACATTTTTCAGATTGGAGATATAGTTCTAAGGGAGAATCCAAGAAATCAACAAGACCAAGAAAAGAAGGATAAATTTAAACCAAATTGGCTAGGACCTTTTGTCATAGTAGCAACACATGGCTTAGGAGCATACAAGTTATCTACCCCTGAAGGTGATTGGTTTTATGAACCTATCAATTCTATTCATCTTAAGAAGTTCTATGCTTGAGATATAAAGTCCTGAAGAAATCAGTAAAAATCAAAAAAGGAAAAAATCCCTAAAAAGCATAAAACAACGAAAATCAGAAAACACAAAATAAATCAAAAACAAATAAAAAAATGCAATAAATTTAGATAGTGAAAACCTGGTAAACAGTCGCTATCTAAAAAGTGAGTTCTTCCATTTATGAGATCGCTTTGCGCACCTATCCACTCCATCCTATCACATCTATCACTTCCATCTATCCTAGCTTATCCATTCCATCTTTCACATCTATTGCTCTGAACCATTTAGCAAGAAATATGCAGCTTACCAATAGTTATCAATCTCTGACATACTTGTCGTAGTCACTATCTTAGATTTTATCAGAATCAATCAATCTGCATTTGTATCCCGCCATGGTTTGGATCTTGATCAACTTCATACATCCATAATAAAGTTTTGTTTTTGTTGGGGGCAAAATCCTAATTCCTTTTGCTAAGGTGATCTTTTGAATCTTTGAAAATCTAACACATTCATAAAACTTAGAAAAACCAAAAACACCTAGGGTTTTTGAAACATATAATGAGTAACAAAGCAAACAAAGATCAAGGCGTCTTATAACAACTGAATCGTGAAACTTGAAAAATAAAGAATCGACTAGAAAGTAACAAAAGATTATCAAAGATCATTCATCAAGATGATTATATCAGTTAATGATCATTAGAACATGTGAATAACATGTGAGATTCAGTGTTTATATCTTTATTTTATTTCTAATCATGTACTCTATGCGACTCAAGGATGTCCATGACTAGAGAAGCTATGATGGGGCATGATTATTTTCTTTGATTGTTGTTTGTGGTTTATCTCTTATTAAGGTATTTACTTGTCTAAGGATATGATCGGAAAAAGATCAAGGAGGACGTTCTAAGTCATGCATGAAAGGGGATAATCCTTGTCTGTTCTACAAGAAATACTCAGGTCAACTTGATTCATTATATTAAGTTTCTTATATTAAATTGCTATATCAAAATCCATATAAGAAATACTCAGGTCAGCTTGAATCATTATGTCAAGTTGCTTGTATTTTCTTACAACATTTTAAAGATCAATGATGAAATCAAGCACTGTTACAAGATAACATATGAAGAATGGTAGTATTATTTTTAGTTAGATCATTTTTAGATTAGCTCATTATTCATCTTCATTATAAGCATTCAATGTCAGTTACATTATAAGTATTTCATTTCATTCACAAATCAACGGTCACGAATAAAAGATTGAGTATACATGGACAAACAAAAAAAATTTCATTTCATCATTATAGGTTCATTCATCTTTAAAATCATTTTAATCATCATCCATTTCATTTAGTTGCATTTTAATCATTGCATTAGTTTGTATTCAATTAAGTGCATTTCATTAATCATGTAGTGTATCATCATTATTATTTGTATTATCATTAAAGTTCATTAAAGATCATTTAGTTGCATCTTTTCACTTAGATTCATAATCATTATAAGCATTACATATAAAAATCAAAATTATTTCATGTAGATCATTTGCATTTACATCATCCTACACATTAAAAAAAAGCGAAATAAAATCACTCATTCATTTGCATTCGCATATAGATCATTGCATTTGCATCATTTAAGTTAGTAATCATTTTCATTCGCATCCAAGGTCATCAAAATTAAAAATCAAAAGTATTTATCATTGCATCATCATATAAAGAATCATAATAATAAAGAGAAAATATCATAACATCATCCATATAATCCATGCATATAGATCATAATCATATAGAGTAACATGCACAATAAAAGATCATCATCATATAGAGTCCATGTTTGCATATAGATCATCATAAAATAATTAAAGTTCAAGTATACAATGATATCAGATCAAAAGTACAAGTGCCTCATCAATACAGAATCAAGTCAAGGTTGTCTTGTACCAATACCACTTGACTCTGTCTATCTTTGTGGTTGTGGGCGAGAAGATCCTCCAGATGCTTATCTCTCATGATCACCACTCCTCTGAGGAGGTCCCATGACTCCACCGCTCCTAGTATACATCCTCACAGTGGTATGATAGCTACCTTCTCTCTTGCTCTCTATGACTAAATGCTCATATAATCGTCACCAATGGGAAGTCTCCTTCCCAACCTGAACTGGTGCTCTAACAGTATCAGTTGAGAGAGTGCCTAATCCAACCTACTAAATGTGATCAAGGAGGCCTTGAGTATCCTGTTGTCTCCTAATAGCTTTGTCTCTCTCTATCATGAATGTATGTACATATGCTCTAAGATGATCTATTTGTGCTTTGAGACTATCCACGGTCTCCTGCTCTGGCACATCCTGTTGAGGCACATGAACCCCAATCCCCTCATCTCCACTTCCCTGTCCACTTGCTAGAATATTAGTCTGAGTAGCTCTCAAAACCTATTGTCTAATGAGTAGAACATCATCCTTGGGATCCTCATCCTCTCCACCATGAGCTATAATAACCCTAGGGTTTGGTTGAATTTGACCAAAATCAATGCCTTTCCTTCAACCCTCATCCCATCTAGTCATCCCGCCTCCTCATATAGAGGGAAATCCTCTCGGTGATCTCATCCCTACCCTGCCAGTATCCCTCCCAATCCATCCAACCTCTCTCCCACCCATAGGAAGCAGTCTCCCAATCCTGCCAACTGGTCCAAAGGGTCCTCCATGAACTCTCAATCGATAGCCTCTCCGTCTGGGTCTCCTACTGCCACCACCTCCATCTCCACCCTCATCTCCATCACCTCTAGCCTCCTGAGAAGCTCTAAGCTCTCATCTCCATCAGTCTCCTAATAATCAGATCATCTGAATCATCATCCTCATCTCTTGAGTTGGGAGGAGGATCTATTGGATCGGTAATATGAGGAAAAGGGTGTGCAAGTATGTACCGAGCATCATTTGTAGTAACCCCAGGATCTAGAATTTGCAATCTCATATCATAAGCCACCCTAGGAGTAGCCAGAAACTGCATGTGCTATCTCAAATGACAAAGAAGGTCCCCAATCTTGCCTATCTCTGTACCATCATGCATATATCGTGACACCAGTAGGCATAGGCTGAATGATACCAAACTGTCTCAGAATGCGACTAATCAACTGTCTCTCAACAATGTATGGAGTCCAACCAATGAGATATCTACTCTGCATAATAAATGGTAATGTCTATGCATCATCCATCCATGGCTCACAATCAATATAAGGTCTCCAAATAAACATATGGCCGCCTCTCACCATGAACTCTATGATGAATAGGCCACATAATAGCAATGTGCTCCCAACACCAAATCTACAAAAGTGTGCATCCTGTC